>NW_007096692.1:27788-39551 GCF_000164805.1 Carlito syrichta
AACGTAATTGTACATCTAACCCTTAACTGTACCCCACAAAACCATAATAAAAAATATTGAAAAAAAAAGAAAAAAAAAGGAAAAGAGGTCATTATACTAAGAAGACACCTGCACTCCTATGCTTATTACAACACAATTCATAACTGCAAGGATGTGGAATCAATTTAAGTGCCCATCAACTGCTCAGTAAATAAAGAAAATCTGGTATATATATATATATATATATAAAAAGAATAATAATAAAAAAATAAAATACTGTGTCCTGATAAGTGGTAGACAAAGTTCTTAGCATAATTCCTGGCACATAATAATAGCGTGAGGATTTGCAGTTGTTGTTATTACAATATTGCTTTATTCATTATATTTACATGCACCCCTACAAATATAAACCCCTCTTTCTTGAGGTGACATAAATAGGTCTTTCTTCCTTTCAATAAGCAAGGTCTTAACTAAAGTACTCTCCCATTCTTCCAGTGCATGGTCTTTCTTTCCCTCTCTCCCCAACTTAGAATATTTTTTCCTCTTTAGTGAAAAGAAATTGCCCTTATATTTCTAAGATGACTTCTATCTCTCCTTCTCCATGAAGACTTCATTGATTATCATAGTCTGATTTTTGTCTCTTCTGAGGTCTGTCTGCATTCATAGAAAACTTTGTAGAGCCATATTTAAGACAGCTATTCCAACTACCACAGCACATAAATATATCTTGTTTTGTATTGTGCTAGTCATGATAGTTCATGTTTGAACTCTTTTTTTTTCCCAACAAAGGGTAAGAACTATACTTTGCATTTATTTATTGCCTTTTTTTTTTCTTTTCTTTTTTTTTTGAGTGGAAGTCTCACTCTGTCACCCAGACTGGAGTGCAGTGGCCGCTTCCAGCCACCGCAGCCTCGACCTGCCGGGCTCCGGCGATCCTTCCGCCTCAGCCTTCCAAGTAGCCGGAATTATTTATTTCCTAAAATGTCTAACATAGTACTGGAACTACCAAAGGAATTTAATGAATGTAAATCAATAGATAAACTTAGGTAAACCATGAAGTCTTCCTCCACAAAGTAGTTCTGCTATTCTTTTTGTCACCTTTGGCTAGTCTATCAAGCAATTTTACATTTATTTAACAGTGCAAAACATAAAAGTAAACAAGTTTAAAGAATTTCAGTGCGTTTGGGTTCTTCTGATAAATCTGCCGCTAATAAGCTGCTTGAACTAGAGCAAATCATTCTAAACCTCAGCTTCAACATCTGTTAATTGAAGCTGATAAATGTTTTGACCTCTAATATTTCTGCTAAACTGATCTAATATCTACTGAAGATCATGAATGATTTCTTAGAATTCATTCTTTTGCAAAATTCCTTAACAGAGTTTATCTGTGCTTGGAGTTTTAGTGTTATCTCAGAGGCCTGTAGCATGGTGGTTAAGGGGGGAATCTTGAGAGTCACAAAGACCTGGTTTAAATTTTAGCTCTGCCTTTCCACTAGCTTATCTTAAGCAAGTCACTAAACCACCCTGACCCTTAGGAATCAAACCTAATACTGGAACTCAGATCATGATGTAAAGATCAGAGGTGATATATGTCAAGAGCAAGCATTCAGGATGTGGTGGTCAAGGTCAGAGCTTGTACTATAACCCAGATTTATCTCTCAAACTCATATGGCTGAATACCAGCTGTCCCATGTGTGGATTTGGGTGGTGGGGCGATGGGGATGGGGGGCGGGAGGGGGTTATTTCTCTTTTTAGCTGGTTGCTTTGGTGAAGGGTGGCTGCTCCTTAGACAATACTTTACTTGTTGAGTGCAAGGAATAAGAGATACTGGGCTCATAGCAGTCTGGAGAAAGGGAAACTCAGGTTGCCTCTAGGCATAGGCAGATGGAAGGACATCACTAACAGCCTGGGTCTTCACATTCAGCCTTTACTGAATGCAATGCCTCCATTACACTCACCATCAGAGATTTCAGGGTTGAATCTCACGGGGTTCTTTCTCTCTTGGCAGTCAACTTTTGCAAACCAATAGGCTAAGGATCAACTCTATTATCTTGGGTAGATTTTCCAACTCCCTAAGTCTCTATTTTCTCATACGTGGAATGAAAATGATAATAATACCTGAACAAGAGTTTAAGAAATACCGACTTTTTAAAATCATCATTGTTCATATAATATGGAGATTATACATGGAGAGGGGTGACTGACCATCCGGTAGAATCACAGGTAGGATCTGGCTGGATGAGCTTGGGGCCAAATGTTTACAAAAAGGCATCCAGGCAGGGAAAACACCCGCCAAGATTTGGAGGAATGGAATAGTATAGTGTTTTGAGGGATTCTTAAGTATTTCAAATTCTGGAGCTTTGGATTTGTGTATAAGACATGGGGGGAAGAAAAGATAGAAAAGGTGAGGCAGGATCAGATCTAAGGTTTTGGTGGTCAAATCTTTCAAGTCACATCTGCGAGGTAGAGATGCCAAGAGGCATTGCCATGGTTCAGCTTCTTAGGCTGCCCCTGATGTGCTGGTCTATGTTTCATGGGCTACTAAAGCACTCTGAAGCTCAGTCCACCCAATGGTAACATGCTCTGCTACTTTATGGGTTTGTTGCCTCAGGACTGCATGTTGAGAGCATATGGCAGGGCAACCCTCTCATGCCCCCTCCCACTGTAAGAGGTTTTCCGTTCTCTCAATAAAACCTGCTTTAAAAAAAGAGCATATGGCAATTGTAGGTGCTATACAAGCATAAATACTGAATTAAATGTTGTCTCATGACACCCATTATATCAAAAACAAAACCTGCATCTCACCATTTAGATATTTTTTTTTTTTTGAGTTGGAGTCTCACTCAGTCACCCAGACTGGAGTGCAGTGGCCGCTCCGGGCCACCGCAGCCTCGCCTGCTGGGCTCCGGCGATCCTTCCGCCTCAGCCTTCCAAGTAGCCGGAATTACAGGCATGCGCTACCATGCCCGGCTGATTTTTTGATTTATTGTAGAGATGAGGTCTCGCTGCCCAGGCGAGTCTCGAACCTGCGGGCTCAGGCAATCCACTCACCTCAGCCTCCCAAAGGCGCGGGATTACAGGCTGAGCCACCGAGCCCGGCCATTTAGATATTTTTAACAACACAATAAGATGAAGATATTTGAAATGATAGCAGTAATAATACTATAATAACAACCATCTTTTGAACATTTACCATTGAAATGAATGCTTTATATATATGGTCACACTTAGCCAACACAGTAACTCTATGAGACAAATATTAATATTATTCTTACTTTACAGATGAGATTATTGAACCTTCAGATGGGTAAGAAAACTGTCTGCAGCCACAAAATTCACAAATAATGCATTTGGGATTCAGGTCAACCTGCGTCATTTGGTTTGAAAATGCGAAGGAAACAACAAAATTGAGGAATCTGGATGTTCTGAAAAAAAAATGCACAGAGAATATCTATGAAAACATATATATATGGAGAAATAATGTCAGGGTGGCACATTTAGCTGAGCAACCAAGTATCTGTAAAATGACTCATTTTTGTAACTGCTGGTTTGATTAACTTACACCTTGTGTCTTTTCCTCTTAACCTTTGCCCTTTCCTATCCTTCATGCTGACTTTAGAATATAGCCATAGAAATAAGGAAAGAGAGATTCTATTATACTCACAACTGTTTAAGGTAGCTTTGTAACTCCTCTGTTGCTTAGGAGAAAACTGAGACTTGGAATGGGAACTTCTCAAGGTCACACAGTTGGTCAGTGACTGACCTTGCACCTACACCCTGACCTCAAGACTCTGCACTACAGTGTACTGCTTCCTTAAAGTCGTCCTTCTCACAAATGGCCCCATTCTCACGGTCAAGCACTTCTG
The DNA here is from genome assembly GCF_000164805.1 of Carlito syrichta. Taxonomy (NCBI): domain Eukaryota; kingdom Metazoa; phylum Chordata; class Mammalia; order Primates; family Tarsiidae; genus Carlito; species Carlito syrichta. The sequence goes on from NW_007096692.1 coordinate 31,634, forward strand.
TTTCTCCAATTCCCAAATATTCGTTTGAAAGTAATACCGTGCCTGTGATACTGAAAGCCGATACCACCGTTTCCCAAATGGGAGAATTAAATTCATTACTAATGCTTAAGACTCAATTCAGGTATGCTCAGCTACCAGCCCGGGTGCTGAAGTGAGATACCTATAATCATCTCTTTATTGTTTGCTCATTTTATGGGGGCCCAGCCCTCCCTCCTTCCCCTCCCGGCTGCCATCAGGAATTCACACCGCAGAGACTCCTTTGCGGCAGCATGAGCAAGCATCTCAATTTCCAAACATCTGGCTGGTTTCAATCAATGAGGCTCTAAACATGCCGCTCCTGGGGCTGCAGTGGTAGCTGCAGGGATAGCTGAATTCGGGATGCAGAGCCTCTAATAAGCAACCAGACAGCCTCTGAATTCCTTTGTTCATGAAAACCTAGATACACGTAACCGAGGCTGGGTTGGACAGAAGGAAAAAAATGAAAACAAAGCCTAACTCAGCGAACAGAGTCAACAGTGAGCTTAGTAAAAGACGAAAATGTCTACTACTTCTCTTAAAATCAAAAATCTGGTTAGTGACTGCAAGAGACCAAAATCCAAAGAGATTTGTAGAGCCATCAGGGCAAAGACTAGGTGTTCAGAGCAGGGGAAGCAGGTCTGTTCTTAAAGAGAAGGTAACAAGAAGTTCTTTTGTTTGTGTAGTGCTTTATAGTTAAAAAATGTTATCACACGTGGGAAGATGGTAGAAAGTAGCCAAAGTACTGGTTTCAAATCCAGCTTTTCTTAATTATAAGCTGAGTCAACTTGGGCAAGTCACTTACTCTGGCATCTCATTTTCCTGGGGACGAGAAATATGACTACTATTTTTCTATGAAGGCTTTTGTGTAGATCAAATAATACATACAAAGTACTACATAGTAAATGCTCTGTTAGTGCTTGCTGTTATTACTTCGTTTGTTCTATACAAAAGGTCTGCAAATGAGAAAGAGTAGATATTTTCTTATATACTGTTAAAGTGGAAAATGGAAGTCTTCAGTCGTTAAGAAGTTTTATCCAAGATTGTTCTAGTAATATGTTGCAAAGTTATGATTCAAATCCAACTTCAGTGCTTTTACCCAATCATTCATTCAACCAGTCATTTTTTTCCCTTTTATTCAACGTGAAGTGACCCCTTGCGATGTGTTAGTCACACTGTTAGGGACACAGAGATTAATATTGACATAGATATTACCTAAAAGATGTCAGAGGGTAACGATGAACCCAAAACGCCTGACAGAGACATTAGCTTGGGGAAAGCTGGAAGTGAGTTTGGGTCTGGGATGAGGGAAGCTGTCAATTAACATTAGGCTTTCCTAGAAGTGATCTAGCCAGGGCTTCTCAAACGTTCTCAAACTGGAAGTCATGAAGTCTTGCTGTTCTTTGAGAAACACTGTCAACTATGGACCCGTTCAATTAACAAAGGGGACTTTACCAAATTTCTGTTACACATTGGGAGTTTAGAGATCAATCTTTCAGGCTTGGGAGTCTAACTCACTGGATTCCAAACCCATCCCTTTTCTTACTAGCTGTGTGACTGAGCAGATGAGTTTACCTCTCTTCATCTCTGTTGGCAGCTCTGTTAGATGGAGATAATGATTGGACCGAGTGTTCAATGAGATGATGCAGAACTTCCCAATTTTTTTTGAACATTAAATCCTTTGTGTGTGTGTGTGTGGGTGTGTGTGTGTGTGTGTGTGTGAGAACATGTATTAACTTCCTATAGACAACCTGAGAGACATCACCATGTGGAATGGCCCTGCTGTTTTTGATGGGGGGAGGGGCTTTAGTTTTTTCCTTGTGATTATGCCTGAACAAGGGGGTGGCAGTGATGTACTGGGCTGCACCTTCATCCTGCCCAGTCACAGGTGAGAAACAAGATGGTGTTCACAAATCTTCAGGTCCTGATACTGTGTCTGTCTACCAAAAACCATCCGTCTGCTGAGTTTTGCCCACAAGCGTTTATTCAATGCTTACTGCATGCTAAATACTGTTGCAGGCACTGAAGCAACAAGTGATTAAGATGAGAGGTCACACCCTTGAACCGAACTTGCGTTTTAGTAAAGAGAGAGATAGTAAACAAATATAGAAAACTGATCATTTAAAACTGTGATGCAGACTAGGAAGGCTGGGAAATAATACTGGTACTACTATTGCTGTTACTAAAGTGCTAATCACAGTGATTTTAGCTGCCGAGAGAGCTGACTATATCATAAGCAAGCAGCATGATCTATATTCATTCATTCATTATAAGTCTTTTTCATGGAGTACCTATTAACATCTCTTAGACTAGTTTTCTGTGGTTATGGTTTGGAAAGTATTGCCATTTATTTCAGGCAAACAATCTTCAAGTACATCTCTGAGCATGCCTGTCCCTAATGTTTGCAGAGCCTACGACAAGAGTACAAATAAGGGTCCCCATATTGATGTTTAAATATTTAAACACTACAAATCACGCTAATAAACTGAAATTAAAGCTGTTCTCTTACCTTGACAAATATAACATCAGAGCAATCTGGAAGGTCAGGTTCGGATTTAGAATTCTTAGGCTCTTGGGTTTGTGCATTGGAAGGTGGTGGCATAGGGAGAATCGTCCTCTGAGAACTGTCCTTTCTTTTCTTTCTACCAAGTTCTGTCTTGTGTCATAAGAGGGGCTTTGTAGAAAACGTGGACCCCTGTCCACCCCCACAAACAGTTGTCCCTTGGACACCTCTTGGTGTGGGACTGGGGTAGTATTGTCTAGGAATTCCAGAGTTTTGGGTACTCAGCCAACAAAGAAACTTAAAGTGCTGATGCATTGACCTAATTATCCTCAAAGTTACTTCAGATCTTGACATGGCATAATTTAGTCTCTAGTGCTGGAATTTGAATGATCTGAAACCTGGAAAATATCGTTATTATGCTCTACATGTAAAAGATGTTTTGTCTAGAAAGAAGTGGTGTCTCATGGGAAATTCTAAACAATGGCACAGGAAAATGCAAAATTGAGAAATATTATATAGACATACCTTGATGATAATATTATTAATTGATCACATAAGCCTTTAGAATCCAAACAAATGTTAAATCTCAGAACAGGTAAGAATAACCAAGTTCAGAATATGGGAAAACCATTTCCCCTTCTGGAGTTTCAGTATCTCAACTGAATATTGCAGGTTTTGGATTCTAAGTCCTTTCCTAGCACATTCATCTATGATTTTATGATGTGATCGTCGAGAGAATTTTTCCTCCAATAGAAAGCAGAGATAGTTATTAAGGGGAAAGTTCTGAACAATGGTATGCTTAGCAAGAGCAGTAATTACTTCCTAGGTCCTGGTCCTTTAAATTTTCTGTAGAGAGTTTTTGAATGCATTATCTCATTGAGTTTCCATCCCTGGTGTGGTGTGCTTTTTTCCATTTTCCACAAAAGGAAATGAAGCCAAGAGAAGATAAGTGAATACTCACAATGTCTCAGCCTTTGAGTGGCAAAGCCAGGTCTCAAATTTACATCACAGCTTTGAGTCTTAATGCGGACATGCAGATTTTTAAACACATTGAATTTGGGAAAGATGGTCTTACAGGTGTGAAGTCTATTTTTTTCAAAGAAGAGGGAAAAAATCCCCGGCAGGCATAAGCATATCTCTTAAGACTCATGAGTCAATTTAAGGAGGACCTTGATTGTAGATGGGGAAGCTTTATTGCAGCTGCTACCAGCCCCACACACATGGATGCAATGCCCTGGTTGCAGCACTATTCCACTTTGCCTCAGACACCCAGACTCTGGAATAATGCAGCCAGGGGAAACTTTTCCTGCACAGATGCTGTAAAATGTATAAAAGTTCACAGTGTCTCTGAACACTGCCTCTATTTCCATCCTTTAAACAGATTGTGCCTGCAGCCTGGCCTGTTATCCACAGTGTTCTTCCTGCCATACTGGGAGAGGTCGAGAGAGATGGAGAAGAAAAGGAGGCTCTATTTTTCAGATGACTCTCCCGTGGGCTCTCTCTGAGAGAGAGAGGCAGAGAACACAAAATGCTTCAGGATATAAGTATTAAAGGTGAAAACGAAGGAGAAGAAGAAGGTGTATGAAATCCAAACACGCAAAACATTACAAAGACATGTAGGTTCCCTAGAAATAGTAGACAATAAGTGAAAACAAGAGAAGGCGAGAGAGCTGAAATAACCAACAGAAAACACACATTTTAGGGATAAGACCTTGCTGTGTTCAGCCACATACGATGGTCAGCAGTGAAGAAATGTGTGCTCCTCGGAAGTCAACTCACCTGGACCGTGATGTCAGTCTCTGCTCCTTCCTTTAACAGCTATATGACCTTGTGTCAATGAACTTAACTTCCTAAGTCTTGGTTTCTTTTTCTGGAAAATGGGGATAGTCATCCCTACCACATAGTCTCTTTGTGATGAATGTGTTAGATATCATATGCAAATTGTCTTATGTCAATGTTTGGAACAGAGTAGGTTTTTAACTGGAATCCAGTAGCGGCCATTATCAGTATCATCATTATTAATTTATTTTTCCATCATCAGTGCTTAACATTGAGTCCTCGATACATATTGAACTCACATATTAAAAATATTTCAGATACATATAATGGGACATAACTGACATATAATAAAATGCAGTTCAAGTGTAAAGCTCAATGAGCTTGGATAATTCGATACACTCATGCAATCACCACCACAATCAAAATACAGGAAACTTCCCGGACCCCAAAATGTTCTCTATTATTCTTTTGTGGTCAACCGTCAACTCCTGGGCTGAGCAACCACTGATCTGCTTTCTGTCACTGTAAGTTAGATTTTTTATTTTTAGAATTTATTATGAATGGGTTCATCAGTTTCATATTAATTTTATATTAATGAAATCATGTGTTCCTTTGTCTCTGGCTTTTTTGACACAGTGAAGATCCATCTGTGTTGGTATATACATTTATGATTTGTTCCTTTGCATTGCTAAGTAGTATTTTACAGCAAGAACATGCCAAAATGTGTTTAACTGTTTATAAATACTTCCCCTCACCTCAAATTTTGGCATTATGGGTAAGGTTACAATGATCATTCATGCAAAAGTATTTATGTAGACATATGTTTTCATTCACCTTAAGTAAATACATAGCAATGAAATTGTGGAGTTACACAGTAAGTGATATTTATTTAAAATTAGTTTTTAAAAACCTGCCAGAACATTTCCCAAAGTGGTTATACCACTTTGCATTAGTAGTACGAAGCATGAGACTTTCTGTTTCTATATATCATCACAAAAACAAAATGGTATTGACTTTCAAAAAAATCTGTCCATTCTAGTGAGTGTGTGGTAGTATTATATTCTGATTTTGATTTGCATTCCTCTGTTGACTACTTTTGGAAAGGATTTTTTAAATATTCATATAAGCCATTTTGAGATCTTATTATGTGAGAAACCTGTGTCTTTTAAAATATTTTTGGCCAATTTTTTTTATTTTAAAAATATGGGTAATAGTTCAGGGTTAGGTACATACATGGTCATTGTATAGGCAAAGTGTGGGTACCCTTATTGATTTTATGTGTCTCCCTCACCTGGCAGTGCCTTATTACTGCCAATCCCTTTCTTACAGTATTATGATTAATGTCTAGGGTCTGCTTATGAATGAGTACATGTGGCATTCAGATCTTTGTTTCTGTGATAGATCACTGAGTGTTATAGACTCTAATTTCACCCAGGTTGCTGAAAAGTTCGTAATTTTGTTTTTCTTTATGGCTGCATAATATTCCATTGTGTATATGCACCATATTTAAAAAATTCAGTCCAATTTCGATGGGCAGCACAATTGGTTCCATGTTTTTGCTCTTGTGAATAATGTAGCAATAAACATGTATGTGCAGGTATCTCTCTTATAGACTGATTTGAGTTCCTCTGGGTATTATCCCAGAAGGGGAATTGCTGGGTCATATGGTAGTTTGATTTTTAGATCTTTTAGAAATTGCCACACTGTTTTCCACAGAGGTTGTACAGACAATTTTATCATATTTTTCCGCTCCTTATTATTGAACTCTAAGTTTTTATGTGTTTTGGATGTGAGTCCTTTGTTGGATATATGTATTGCAAGTGTTTTAGTCGCATCATGTGATTTCCATTTACTTAACGGTGACTTACAAAGAGCAAACATTTGGAATGTTTTGAAAATAAATTTAATTGTACCCCACATCTTTAAAATAAAATGTTAAAAAATGCATTAAAAAAAGAAAATAATTGTGTCAACTTTTTATTTTTTGGTTTATGCTTTTTTGGTACTACTTATGAAACCTTTCCCTATCTTAAGATGGGAAAGATTTTCTCCTTAGATGTTTTAGAATGTTATCTTTTTCAATTAGATCTATAATCCATGTAAAGTTAATTTTTGTATGGTGTGAGGTAAGGTTTGGGGTTAGCTTATTTGAAATGTATATTAGTTGTTCCAGAATCATTTGCTGAAAATACTTATTTAAAAAACCATTGAATTAATTTTGTGTCTTTGTTGAACTCAATTGATTGTACAAATAATTTATTTCAGCACTCTCTGCTCAGTTCCGTTGATGGATATGTCTTTCCTGTTTATAATATCCCAGTGTGTTGATAAATATATCTTTATGATAACAAAAGTCAAGCAATATAACTAATCTTATTCTCTTTCAAAAATATTTTGCATCTTTTCATTTTTTTTGCAGTCAGAAAAAATTTAGAACCAAATTATTAATTTCTACAAAAAGCCCCTGCAGAATTGTGATTGGAATTTTGTTAAATCTACATTATTTCATGGAGAATTGCTATCTTGACAATATGAGACTTTATATCCATAAATATGGTATATAAATCCATTCATTTAGGTCTAGTTCTTACAACATGGATATATATAGATGTTATACATACATTTTATCCTATTAGTGCTCTTGATGCTAATATAAATTTTACTTTTCAGCCTTTTAAAGACAGTTTATTGTTACTATGTAGATGAATTTGGCATAGTGCCTTGTATTCTTAGCTTTGTTACAATAACTTATTCTAATATTGTATTATTGATTTCAAATTTTTGAAAATATGGCTGTGTCTTTGTATTTAAAATGGGTGTAATGTAGATTGCATATTTGTTCTGTCTGATAATTTTTGTCTTTTATTTAGAATGTTTTGATTATTTACACTTTGTATGATTATCAATATGTTTGGTTTTACACCTACTAGATTTCTATTATTAAAAAATTATTCCATATATTCAATTCCTCAACCAACTCATCTTTTACAAAGCCTCTAACAACAACCACTGGGGAGAGGAGAACCTATTCAGTAAATGGTGCTGGGAAAACTGGTTGACCACACGCAGAAGATTGAAACAGGACCCCTACCTATCACCATTCACAAAAATTAACTCTAAATGGATCAAAGACCTACACATAAAACTTCAAACTAAAAGAACCTTAGAAAGTGCAGGAGATACCCTTATGGAAATTGGAACTGGAAACCAATTCCTATTCACAACCCTATAGGCCAATACCTTAAGAAATAAGATAGACAAGTGGGACCTCATCAAACTAATGAGCTTCTGCAAAGCAAAAGAAACCATCAACAGAGCAGGGAGATAGTCCACAGAATGGGAAAAAAATATTTGCCAACTGTATATCAGACAAAGGCCTAACATCTAAGATCTATAAGGAACTCAAATGTGCCAAAAGAAAAAAAAACAAACAGCCCCATTAAAAAGTGGGCAAAAGACATGAATAGACACTTCTCAAAAGAAGATTTACTGGCAGGCAACAGACACATGAAAAAGTGCTCAGCCTCACAGATCATCAGAGAAATGCAAATCAAAACCACATTGAGATACCACCTAACCCCAGTAAGAATGGCCATCATTAATAAAACAAACAACAACAAG
>NW_007096692.1:39798-41537 GCF_000164805.1 Carlito syrichta
GTGGGGGTGGGGGCGATTGGCAGTTGAGGGAAACTGCTAGGGAAGGGAGGGGCATGCCTCATCAAAAAGGGCACCTGCATGACTAATGTTTATATACCTAACCCTGAAATGTACCCCACATCTTTATAATAAAAATAAAAAAAAAATTATCCCTTATATTCTTTGTTTTTTCCTCTTCTTTTTGTGGCTTCTTTTGAATTAATCAGTCACCATTTTTAATATTTTGTTTTATTTCTCACATATAGTCATTAACTTTAGTTGTTTTGTTTACTAGATACTCTAGGGTTTACAATATGCATCTTTAAGTTTATTGTAGTACATCATTAAGTAATATTTCCACCATGTTATGTTTAATATAAGAGCCTTCTAATTGAATACTTTCTTATCTCCCTTGTCATTTGTACTATTGTTATTATATGTTTAAATTCCACAGATGGGAAACTCCTTTGGGTCCCCTCCCACCATGGGAGCTTTTCTGTCCTCTCAATAAATCCTACTTAAAAAAAAAATTCCACAGATAGCACAAACTCTAAAGTATATTGTCCTACTTTTTTCTTTAACTAATCAATTATATTCCATTACATTAAAAATATCATTTCTATTTATACATATATTTTCCATTCTTCTGTATTGATCCAACTTTTTGCATTTCATTTACTTTTTTTCTGAAGAAATTCCTTAATTTATTTTTTTTGAGTTGGTGTCTCACTCTGTCACCCAGACTGGAGTGCAGTGGCTGCTCCCGGCCACCGCAGCCTCGACCTGCTGGGCTCCGGCGATCCTTCCGCCTCAGCCTTCTGAGTAGCTGAAATTACAGGTATGCACTACCACGCCCGGCTGATTTTTTGATTTATTGTAGAGATGAGGTCTTGCTGCTCAGGCCCGTCTCAAACCCGCGGGCTCAGGCAATCCACTCACCTCAGCCTCCCAAAGGCGCGGGATTACAGGCTGAGCCACTGAGCCCGGCTCTTAAATTTTTTTTATGTGTGTGCGTCCCATATCTGCTGACAGTAAGATCTCTCAAACTTTGTCTGAAAATGTATTTTTTTGGCCCCCAACTTTTTAAAAGTATTTTTTTCTAAATATAGAATTATTGGTTTCCTATACTTTTTTTTTCTAGCAATTTTAAAGGCTGTAAGCCATTTTCTCTAGTTTACATAGATTCAGATGAGAAGTATTCACTCGTTTTAAACTTTGTTCCTCTTTACATGACATGTATTTTCTCTTACAGAAGACTCTTAACTTTTATGAAGGTTTTTATCAATTTCATTATGGTTTGTTGTGGTGTGGTCTTCATTTTGTAAATCCCTTTTTATGCCTGAAAATTTCAGATCTTCTTAAATCTGTGGTTTTATACTTTTCAATAAACTTGACAAATTTTCAGTAATTATTTTTCTTAAATATTTATGTGTTCTTTCCTTCACTTTTAGGCATACAATGTGCATGTATATTGTTCTGCTTTGAATTTTCCCACAGCCCACTGAAGCCCTGGTCTCTTTTTTTCCATTTTTATCTCTGTACTACATTATGAATAGTATTTGTAGCTGTATCGTCAAGTTAGCTGACATTTTATTCTTCAGCATCTAATTTACTTTTAATCTCACTGAATAAAATTTTGATTTCAAATGTATTTTTTATTTTCCAAAGTTCCACTGGGATTCTTTTTTTTTTGAGTTGGAGTCTCACTCTGTCACCCAGACTGGAGTGCAGTGGCCGCTCCCGGCCACCAAAGCCTTGAC
>NW_007096692.1:41557-41876 GCF_000164805.1 Carlito syrichta
GAAAGAACTAGAAATTGACCTTCCATATGACCCAGCAATTCCTCTATTGGGAATATACCTGAAGGAACTCAAATTATTCTACAAAAAAGATTCCTGCACATGAATGTTTGTGGCAGCTCTATTCACAATAGCAAAAACATGGAACCAACCGTGTTGCCCAATGAAACTGGACTGAAGTAAAAAAATGTGGTACATATACACAATGGAATATTATGCAGCATAAAGTAGGACAAATATATGGATTTTGCAGCAACTTGGGTGGATTTGGAGTCGATCATACTCAGTGATTTATCACAGAAACATAGAACTGAGTTCCATA
>NW_007096692.1:41896-42207 GCF_000164805.1 Carlito syrichta
CTATTGTTATTATATGTTTAAATTCCACAGATGGGAAACTCCTTTGGGTCCCCTCCCACCGTGGGAGCTTTTCTGTCCTCTCAATAAATCCTACTTAAAAAAAAAAATTCCACAGATAGCACAAACTCTAAAGTATATTGTCCTACTTTTTTCTTTAACTAATCAATTATATTCCATTACATTAAAAATATCATTTCTATTTATACATATATTTTCCATTTCTAGCACTTTCCATTCTTCTGTATTGATCTAACTTTTTGCATTTCATTTACTTTTTTTCTGAAGAAATTCCTTAATTTATTTTTTTTGAG
>NW_007096692.1:42227-92953 GCF_000164805.1 Carlito syrichta
TTGATTTATTGTAGAGATGAGGTCTCGCCAAGTTGCCCAGGCAGGTTTCGAACCCGCGGACTCAGGCAATCCACTCACCTCAGCCTCCCAGAGGCATGGGATTACAGGCTGAGCCATCAAGCCTGGGTAGGATTCTTTTTATAACTTCCATTTATTAGATTATTGTTTTCTTTTATATCCTTGGGAATATTTAGTTTATTTTTAATGGCTACCTAAGTCCTTGTCTAATGTTTTTTATCATCTTTGTCTTTTCTAGGTCTGTTTTTACTGATTGATTTTTCTCTTGATGATTCATTCATTTTCCCACCTTTTGGCATGTCTGGTATTTTTTGAGTAGATACTTAACAGTGTACATTTTGTGTTATTGAGGAATGAATTTTTTGTTGTCTTCTTTCAAAGGGTGTTTTACTTTGTTCTGCTAGGTGATTCTTACTTAAAGACCAACTTAATTCTTTGACTTATTTTAAATCTTTATTACATTTATTATAGCCTTTATTTTGTTTATTTCAATGCTATCACTAAGTCATAATCCTTCTGTGACTAGTTTCAAATGCCCCTGGATTTCCTTGAGGATTCTCCATTTTAACTGGCTAGAACTTGAATATATTCCAGCCCTGTGCTATATTATTCACAGTTTTCTCGTTATTCTTTCTCTGATTTCTTAAAGTCTTAGTGAGCAGGCATATGCCTTTATATTTAGCAGCTGACTCAAGGGAATGTTTATGGACATGTGTGATACTTTTAAATTTTTTCCTACCTCTTCAATTGTCTGCATTGCTAATTCCAGTCACCTAAACTTCTTTGAATTTCAATATTAGTATCTCTGACTTAGTGAGAATGGCTTTTTTTTGGGTGTATCCTTCCTTATACTATGGTCTGGAAAGTATATTCAGGTGGAAATATGGGGCAATTGTAGGGCTCATATCTGAATTTCCCTCCTCATAGAGATCACTGTCCTGTGTTTCTTATTGAAAATATTGAAAAATATTTATTTTTCATATATTTTCCTGTTTTCTAGTCATTTAAGACAGGAGAGTTGATCTGATCCCAGTCATACACAGTGGCTTCATGAAAAAGTTGATGTACTCCCTTTTTAAAGATTTGATGGCATTATCAAAATTGAACGATTCAATTAGATGCTGGAATGAAAGCAGAAACAAAAGATCAAAAATGGTATTTCTATCTGTCACAAGTCAAAGTTTCACACCTCACCAGGGTTTTATAATGGTACCCTCCTTTAGTTATGATTCAGGTCAAGTCCATGGGCTGTCACCATTAAAATCACTATTAATTCTTTTTCAGAATTGTTCAGAATCAAGTTCTTTTGTCCTTTGGATCCTGACTTACACGCTTCATCTGTAGGAGCTAAATTTAAGTAAAGGAATGTTTCTGCTTCAAATATCCTGTAGATGTTAGCTTAGTAATAGAATTTTCTGTCATTTTGCTATTTCCTCCAGTAAACTGTGATTTCATTGAGAAAAAACTATAATGATAATATTATTTGTATTCATAGCCTTTAGCATAACACTTGACTCGTAGTTTGTCTTCCAATACTTATTAGTAGAATAGATAAATATATCTTTAAAAGCATTTTGGCATGATATATTAGGAAGATATCAATATCAAGGTAATTTATCACAAGTCATTTTCCTTTATCTTTATTTTTTCTTTCATCCAGCTGTATAAAGTACAGATATGTATAGCTATCTACATATAAATCTGCTTTGCTGACTCTACTCCAAAATTCAATAGTTACAATTTAAGGTTTAGGTTTTTGATATCAAAATTTTGGAAGATTTTATCTAAGCCCATACTATACACTGATGAATTCCAAGTATCTTATCTTTATCTTTTAAGTCTCTCTACAGCTCCAAAATGGGAATTTCCACTTGAATATGCACAGGTACTTCAATTTTAATTATGTCCTTCACCTTAATTCTGTGTTTTCTTACCGCATTTTCTATCATGCCTTTCAGTGAAAGTCCAAAATCTTTACCATGGCAAAATACAAAGTCTTTAAACATCTAGTCCCTGTTGACCTTGGCTTTATTGTTGAAAGTACTCTCTCACTTCCCAACTCTCTATAGCATTTTAAAACTTCATTTATTATATTTATTTATCCCTTTGTTATTTACTTAATTTTCTTCCAACCTGGTGTGGTGGATGTCTTTTGACTTCTTCAGATCTTTTCTTCACCCTTCTCAACCTGCTCTGTGCCGGGGGTACTGTCATGTATGGGCTACATTCAAAATGTTCTTTGTCTCTGATATCTGCTTGAGCTTGATCTATAAAGAATCCTGAGATGAGATCAAGCGTGGGCGATGTCCCCATAAAATTCATATGTGGAAGCCCTAACCTTCAATATTATTGCATTAAGGAATAGGGCTTTTTGACCTCTTTGAATAAGTCAGAAATGAATGGATAATGCTGCATCATAGACTGGAAACAGATGCATTTTCAGGACTGAAGAACTTTCAGCTGTCAGTACTGTCCAAGGATTGCCCTTGGCTGTAGAAAGTCACCTAAGGTCTCAACTCCTTAGGTGACCTCAGGTGTCCTAGGGAACAGCCATCATCCAATGACTGATTTGAGGGTACAGAGATCTAGGTACCTGTTCCCAACTTGAGACAACTCTAAGAAGCCATTGCAGCTTCAGACCTTCCCATGGAGTGAACTGAGTCTCTGCAGTGACCATGCTACAGTCACCTACTCTCATTGCTCAGTTCTGTCTTATTTCCCTTGCCCTACATGTTTTTATTTTGAGAGCACTCCTTGATGAATGTTCTGGATGCCCTGTTTATGGGGAAGCGTACCTGCAACAGCTGAACAAAATACTCCCAACTCTCAGTAGCTTAACAAAACAAGTATCTTATCTATATAGTTCAGCAGAGAGATTTTCTCCACGTGATCACATGGTAATTTAAACTAATCCAGGCTCTATTTTGTCCCAGTGGCGTTTGGAACAAGTAGACTTCATTTGTAAGTCCTTGCCACAGCAGGGTGGGGCAGCTTTGCTACACATTGGCCTGAAGATGACTGATGTCTCTTGCACCCACAGCTCGTTGACCATCACTAGTCACTAACTGTGGAGGAACAGATGGGGTGCTTGGTATAACAGATGTGATACCATAGCTCTGCCATACTCCCTAAGCCTCAATTTCCTCTACAAAATAGGAATCATCTTACTTAAAAGTGTTGTTGTGAGAGTTAAATGAGTACTGTATAAAATAAGCACTTAAGTCTCTGGGAAGCAGTCTCTTTAAGTGAAGCGAGGCATCTCACCATGTTATCCTACCCTGGGAGCATTCTCAACTCCATTGATATTAAATGGAAACCTCCTTCTTACTGTCTTTCCATATCATCCCTTGGAATTACGTAGGAAAAGATGGTACTGTGAAAAGCCACAAAAAATAGAATTAGTTGATCTCTGTCTTAGGTAGAAAGAAAAAAAAAAAGCCTAGAGCTGAAACAAATTCCAAGAATGTCTGCAGTTACCAAGACAAGTGGGAAAATGATTAAATGAACTTCCAGTAACCAGACTGAGCTACAAAGACTAGGACAAATTTTCATTGACGAAGATTGTTCCTGTGTGATATGTGTGACAAATTGATCGGAGCAGAGGGTTAGGGCAGTATTTTCCTTTTATTTATTTTTGCCATGTTTCAGCTATTTCTGTGATACTTTCAACAGTTTTCTACATTAGTCTACCTACCTAAATGATTACATACTATTAAAAAACTATATTTTTATAAGCACTCTAAAAGGAAAACCAGAATTATTTCTTGCATAACTAAGTAAATAAATATAAAACATGGGAATGATTAATTTTTGGGGTTAAAAAATAATTTATTTTAAAGATGTGGGGTGCAATTCAGGATTAGGTATTCAAGTGGATATCATAGGTAAAGTTTGGGTCTCCCTTTGGTCTCCACTTCACCTGGTTTGAGATCAGGTACCCTTGCTGATGTTATGTGTTCCTCCCTCCTCCTCTGGCTACTGCCAATCCCTTTCTTATAGTATTATGGTAATGTTCAGGGTCCTCTTATGAGTGAGAACACGTGGTACTCAGTTCTTTGTTTCTGCAATAAATCAGTGAGTATTATAGATTTTAAACCCATCCAAATTGCTGGACATCTGTGATTTTGTTATTTATGGCTGCACAATATTTCATCATGTATATGTACCACATTTTTTTTTTTTTTTATCCAGTGTAGTTTTGATGGGCAGCATGGTTGGGTCCATGTTTTTGCTTTTGTAAATGGTGCTGCAATAACCATTCATGTGCAGGTATCCTTTTTGTAGAGTGGTTTAAGTTATGCTGGGTATATTACAAGAAGGGGGATTGCTGAGTTGGATGGAACATCAATTGCCACTTCTCTTAGGAATCGCCACACTGTTTTCCATAGAAGTTGAACGAGTTTGCATTTCCACCAACAGTGTGGAAGTGTTCCCTTTTCTCTGCATCCTCACCAGAATCTGTTGTTTTTTGTTTTATTAATGATGGCCATTCTTACTGGAGTTAGGTGGTATCTCAATGAGATTTTGATTTGCCTTTCTCTGATGATTAGTGAGGCTGAGCATTTTTTAAAATATGTCTGTTGCCTCCTTGTATGTCTTCTTTAGAGAAGTGTCTATTCATGTATTTTGCCCTCTTTTTTAATGGGGCTGTGTTTTTTTTTTTTCTTTTGGTATGTTTGAATTCCTTGTAGATCCTGGATGTTAGGGCTTTGTTGGATATACAGTTGGCAAATATTTTTTTTCCATTCTGTGG
Source organism: Carlito syrichta (assembly GCF_000164805.1). Lineage (NCBI taxonomy): Eukaryota > Metazoa > Chordata > Mammalia > Primates > Tarsiidae > Carlito > Carlito syrichta. The sequence goes on from NW_007096692.1 coordinate 46,999, forward strand.
GCTGTCTCCCCACTCTTTTGATGGTTTCTTTTGCTTTGCAGAAGTTTTTCAGTTGGATGAGGTCCCACTTGTCTATCTTATCTCTTGTGGCATGGGGATTTGGGGTTTTGATCAGGAATTAGTTGCCTATTCCGATTTCTGTAATAGTGTCTCCTGCATTTTCTAAGATTCTTAAAGTTTGAGGTTCTTTATTTAGGTCTTTGATTCATTTGGAGTTTATTTTTGTATATGGTGATAGGTAGGGGTCCTGCTTCAATATTCTGCATGTGGTCAGTTGTCCCACACCATTTACTGAATAGGCTCTCCTCTCCCCAGTGGTTGGTGATGGAGGTTTTCTTGAAGATGAGTTGGTTGGGAAATTGAGGTTTTGTTTCTGAAATCTCTGTCCTGTTCCATTGGTCTATATGCCTGTTCTTGTACCAATACCTGGCTATTTTGATTATTGTAGCTTTACAATAAAGCTTAACGTCTGGACGCATGATACCTCCCATTTTGCTTATTTATTTTTGCTGAGGACTGTTTTGGCTATTTGTGGGTCATTTATGTTTTCATGTGAATTTCTGTACTATTGTTTCCAGGTCTGAGGAGAATGATTTTGGTAATTTAATGGGTATTGAATTGAATCTGTAGATTGTCTTGGGTAGGATGGACATCTTAATAATGTTGATTCTTCCAATTCATGAGCATGGAATATTTTTCAGTTTGTTTTTGTCATCTTTGACTTCTTTGAGCAGTGTTTGTGGTTTCTGTTGTAAAGATCTTTCACTTCTCTGGTTAGGAAGATGCCAAGGTATTTCTTTTTTTTATGTGTCTATTGTGAATGGGATTGTGCTTTTTATTTGGCCCTCTGCCTGTTTGTTGTTGATGTTTAAGAATGCGACTGTCTTTTTCATATTTACTTTGTACTCTGAGACTTTGCCAAAGTCTTTTATCAGTGCAAGGAGATTTTTGACAGATTCTCTTGGATTTTCGAGGTACAGAATCATATCATCAGCAAAGAGGGATAACTTGACTTTTTTTTGTATTTGGATACACTTGATTTCCTCCTCTTGTCTAACTGCTGTAGCTAGGACCTCCAATACTGTGTTGAACAGGAGAGGTGAGAGTGGGCAACCTTATCTTGTTCCGGGGAAACCATTAATATGTTTTAAATAGAGAATGATTTCTACCATAAGGCTTTGAGCTTTGAGCATATTTTCTGTTTCTTAACAAATTCTGATGAGCAAATAATAGAGATGTAATGGGAATAGCACGTGGCTAATGATTTCTTCATGAGAATTGGGAGAATTGAAAGGGGAGTTATATTTTCTCTGAGTTATTCAAGGTGATTTTGTGTGCTCCTGGTGTTCTTGTGCTCCTCAAAATCAGTATTCCCAATCTTGAAAAACTCAAAATCAGTGATTTGAACCATCTTACATCGATTGATCTTGAACCTCACTAGAAAGTGGTGCTTTATAGGGCTGAGCACACAGAAGCAATGGATGTCAGTGGAGTTGGATCTCAGGCCACTGAACCCTGATGACATGTCACATCCATTTGCACTGAGAGCAAACTCTCAAAAGCCTGCCCGAAACTGGACGGGTTTTATCCTGTTCCCTACGGTCTTCCAGAGAAAAGAGGCGAGGGACACAGAAAGTGAATGTGAAATGCCCTAGTTAGTTGTCTTGGGGAGTTTCAATAGAAAACATTAACAGACTTTTGGACTGAATGACTTGGTGTTGTAGAAAAGTGTTCTTATTTTCCTTTCCTAAAATGTAAATGGCTTTCTTTTTTATTTTGAGCATAGAAGTGTTTTTTAAAAAGAGAAATTATTTTTAAAATTTTATGTTTTTTAAAAATAAGAAAAAGAAAATTATAAATCCATATAGTTCTGCGGTCCTGAGATAATAGTTGCTCAGTCCCCCGGGATGCTATTTACCTCTTCAGATTATTTTCACCAAGTTAGAAGCACCATGAGGTTAGGGATCAGGCCTATTTGTCCAGTGTTTTATCTTCAATGATAAGAATAGTGTCCTGTACAAAGTAGGTGATAAGTACATTTTTTTTTTTTGCTTCAATGGATGAATTCAGGTATATGTAAGTTATATTTTATAAAAATGAGCTCATATCAAACCTGGAAAATTGTAAGCAACCTAATCTTTTTCACCGGATAATATATGATATAGTTTTAACCCTACCAATCAACACACATTTACCTTTTTTTAAGATACTGCGGAGTAGTTTTCATCTTGCCTTTATGGATATATCGTACTTTATTGAAACAGTACATTTATGTTTATTTAAGTTCTTTTTTTTTTCATCCTTACTGCATATATTGTAATGAATCTATTTTTGAATTTTTCCCCCCATTTTCTGATTATATTTTTGGAATAAATTCCTAGAAGTGAAATTGCAGAATATAAATTAATTGCACTTTTTTTTTTTTTTTTTTTTGAGTCGGGTTGTCGCAAGACTGGAGTGTGTGATGAGACTGAAGCTAGGGTGTCACGAGACTGAACGAGGGTGTGGCGAGACGGGAGAGGGGGCGGTTCCCACGGTCGGTTTGCCAGAGCGCTGAGGATGGGAGAAATCACACATTTTTATGGCTTTTGATTCATATTGCCAAATAGCTTTCTAAATAGACCAGATCGATGTACTTTTCTGCCAGCCTCCTATGAATATATATATATTTTTGATTTTTTAAAAAATAGGTGTTTTCATCTTTCAAATCGTGAATTTCTGTAACTACTGGCAGACTATAACTTTCTTTTTTTAATCTGTTATTCTTTTTTTTTCTCTCTTCTTGCTATCTGCATTCGTTTTTGTGATTACTTTTGAATCTATTAACCTGTTTTGGATCTATCTCTATATTGCTCCTTACTGATTTTTAAGAGCTCTGTATGCATCAGAATGCTAATCTTTATGTTATCTGATAGATTGCAAATATTCCCCATCTTACCGTCACTTGCTTTTTATTTCTGTTCATAACAGTGGTAATGGTAAGGGTTGTTATGCCACTGAATGCAGCTGGCTTGCTATCGTTGTTGGTGGCTGTTGGTGGCATTGCTGTTTTGGTGGTGCTGTTACTTACGCTGCTGCTGCTGCCTTTAGTGGTGATGAGAATATTGTGTCATTTTACCTTACAGAATTTCAAATTCTGTCAGTACTACTTGTTACAGTTACTGCCTTCGGTTCCATCTGAAAAAGGCCACCCCCATGTCAAAGTCAGGTCTTTAAAAAATGTATTTTGTTCTAATGCACTTACGATTATGCATACAACAGATGCACACACACACATTTTATTCTTTTAGTTTCATCTTTAAATTTTTTATTTTAAAATTGTGGTGTACAATTCAGAATTAGGTATACAAATATTCATTGTGCGGGTACCCTTGTTGATGAGGTGTGCCCCCCCTTCCCCAGGCAGTTTCCCACTACTGCTGATCCCATCTCCCCACCCCCCCCCACGCTCCTGCAGTTTCCTGCTACTGTCAATCTTTTTCTTATAGTATTACGATAGTTGTTCAAGGTCTACTTATGAGTGAGAACAGCATATTTTATTGTTAATCTCTCCAGAATTAATTTGATACAAAATATATGCCTGTGTCAAAGGATCACGAGACCATGATTCACTATCTTAGATTAAAAGACAAAGTGGAATTTATTGCTCCCAGTTAGGGAGAGTTATGCTGCCAAAACAGTGTCCTTAAGCAGGCAAGCAGCAGATCTTACGGAGGGTATTGGGGGAAGTGTGTAGTTCAGTGCCTGGTGGATTTTTAGAGATGTAAGTCTTCTGGCATCTGCAGAAGAGAGGTTGCTTGAGGAGGCTGCTGTTGATTGATTGACATTCGGAGGTGTTTCTTATAGTGAGTCAGTTCCTCATAAGCTGTTTTTCCAAAGTAAGAGATTGTCACTGGTTGGCTTTCAAAAGTAGATTCACTGAGAGGAATTGTTGTAGGTTTAAAAGCAGTTCTGGCAGTTACTTGTTACCATGGTTACAGAAGAAAAATCAGTCTTTTCCTAAGATTGTGGGAATTTTTACAATTCTCAGTAGGTATCAAATTTTTTTTTCTCAAGCAATGTGAATGGAAGAGAATATTTGGATTGTGTTTTAATGTATTTCATTCTACAATGCAATTTTCTTGAGGGCAGAAGCCTTGTTTCCTCATTGCTTTACTCTCAATCCCAAATAGAGTGCATGAAAATGCTTAGTAAGTTGAATTACAGGAGCTGGGATCTCATGCATCAGCTCAGGTTATGGCCATAAGCAGCCCTTTAAATGATGGTGTATTCATGAGCTCTTTGAATTTCGGTACTGGTAAGAGTCTTAGGAATGATTAACAACCATTTTTTTTTTTGAGTTGGAGTCTCACTCTGTCACCTAGACTGGAGTGCAGTGACCGCTCCCAGTCACCGCAGCCTCGACCTGCTGGGCTCTGGTGATCCTTCCACCTCAGCCTTCCAAGTAGCTTGAACTACAGGCACGCTACCACACCCGGTTAATTTTTTGATTTATCATAGAGATGAGGTCTCACCAAGTTGCCCAGGCGGGTCTCGAACCCATGGGCTCAGGCAATCCACTCACCTCAGCCTCTCAAAGGCACTGGATTTTAGACTGAACCACCGAGCCCAGCTAACCATTTCTTCATGTTCCCAAGGGCACACATGCTCATGTTTTAGAAGGTAGGCAAACTTGATAAAAATTAGAAACATGGATAATAATGTTTTATGTTATCTTGATAGCTGATATTATTTTGTATTCACTATGTCAGTCAGTATTGAGTCCTTTACATGGACTACTCCATGAAAACTTCACCACAATCCTTTAAAGTACCTGTTAGTATTGTTTCCACTTTGCAGATGAAAGAATTGAGATTTAGAGAGGTAATCAATGAGTTACCTGAGAGCTGGGTGAGAAATGGATAGAACCAGTATTCATTTAATGTGCATTATATAACAGAGATTTTCAAAATATGCAGACCTATTCTTCAAATTGAATTGTCTCATACTGACCTTCTATAATTGAGAAGAGAATGACTTGAGAGAATGCCAGGGAACTAATGTTAATCAGCACGATGTGTCAGGCACGGATTGAAATATTTAAGATGGTTTATTCTGAGCCAAATGTGAGAAACCTGGGCCCCTGATGTCCATCCAAAGAAGTCCTGTAAACATGTGCCTGGGCTGGTTGAATTGCATCTTGGTTATATACTTCTTGGGAAGACAGAAGTTACAAAAAACCACAAGTCAATACAGGTGAGTTTCACATTTCCTCTCACTTTCTGTTATCCCTTCATCTGGCTTGCTTCTACTAGTTCCTAAGGTCTCGGCTTTTTACCTTTTTTATGTCTTCCCCACTCAATCCAATTAGGCAGTGTTAGTTCACCCTCCCAGCAGGGCCTCCTAAATGATAGGTCAGGCCTGCAAGGGTGGGGTGTCTTGTGTGCAAGCTGGTGCCACAAGAAGGATGCAAAGAATTGCACAGAAGTTAGATTAGAAAATATAGGTTATTTAGAAAGTAAATGAAGAGAGAGAGAGAGAGAGAGAGAGAGAGAGAGAGAGAGAGAGAGAAAGAAAGAGAGAAGATTCACCTCTCCAAGGCAGGGGAGGAGGCCAAAGTCAGAAAACACGCCAGCAGTGTGGCCACAAAGACCACAGGGCCACACCAGAGTCTAGTAAGGCAGTGGTGGTTGGTTGCTCATGGTTGAATCCTTTTAATCCCTCCCTTTGATGGAGGAGGGCCATTAAGGTAATTGGGTGGTGGTCACGAAGAGGCAGGTAAGTGTAAGTACTGACTTCAGGTGATGGACAGCAGGCAGATGGGTGGGTTAGTCATATGACTGCTGTCATGGCAATGGGGTCTGTGGTACAATGGGCTGATTAGGCTAACTTAGATCTTATGCATGAAGACAAATACTTGGAATAGGAAAGCTAATCAGTAACAAGCTGGGTAGGGGGTTGTAATACAACTGTCAAGAGCTACCTTTGAGAAACTGTCCTTGGCTAGTGATTAGAGGGTAAGTTATGTGAACTGCTAGAAAAACATGAGGTTTAAGCAATGTTAAAATGGCTGCTCATTGGGTATGTCAAATTCATATTTTGTATTTTCAGGTAGATTTTCTAGGCTATGTGTTCTCAAAGCATCCTGCACTTCCCACTGTAGGCCTCAGCACAGCCTATCCACGGCCTATTTGAATACAGGGCCTATTCTTGCATTCAAATTATTGGCTGAATCTGTCATTTTCCACTCTGAACTACGAGAAACTTTGTGAGAACAGAGCCCCACTGTATCTCTTTAATTCTCAGTATCTTCAGTGCACAGCTGAATGACTCACAAATATGGGTCCCCAATAAATATAAATGCTTTATATATTATAGATCGATGACATATTTTATTGACATTCTAGAAAGCTCTTCTCCTTTCATCCTAAACCCTTATCTTTTTCCCATTTTGCTTCTTTGCTCATTCTTATTCTTTTGCTCCTTATTTCCATTGCCCTTCACTAGCTTGCGGAACTTCTGTGTTTTACTTATTATAATCGTTAACTCCAATGCCACTTCCCCCAGGAAGGTTTTCTGACCAGGTTCTTAGGCAGTGAGGCATCCTTTGATGTCTAACATAGCAACTACTGTATCTGTGTATTTACTTGTTTATATGTCTGTCTCCATAACTAAACACTGAGACAGGAATCCGTTTTTTTCATCTTTGTTTTCCTTCATTCGGAAGTATCTGAAAAAAATGATAGCAATATTAATGGATATTGAATAAATGTTCAGTGACCATTTCTTTGTCTAGATGAAAGCATAAAGTATCTACACAAGTGAAGAGAACTTTCTGATCCAAGAACATAACTAAAAGTTACTTACCTGCATTGATTCATTCATTCAACACATATTTTATTGTTTGTTTATACTGGGTGATAAAGTCACAGTGGAAAACCAAAGAATTCTGTAATAACTTTTAAATACATAGCCTATATTTACATCTAACAGTATTTTCACCTGTCTGTCCTCCTAAACTTAATTATCACTGTTGTTCTAAAAGATCTCATAAGAATAAGCCTTGTTTAATTTTGCCGAAGAGTAATTTAAATTCCACAAAGCATAAGTGTCCCATAATAAAAACTTTTCATCTGAAATTAGTGAAAACCGTGGTATCAGTAAACTATCTTTTGTCATTTTCTTGATTCCACAATGCCATCTGGCAAAATGCTACATTTATTGAAATAAACTATGGTCATCAAGAGAGTCCACTGGGAAATTACTTAGAGGACTGAAATAAGGAAGTGGGAAACCCTAGAGCCATGAGGCTCTCTGCTTCTCTCATTCCAGCTCTGTTCACTGCATTGATCCCATATTCCTTAGCTCAGGCTTCTGATGAAGGCTCATCGCACCTTCTAATTTCACATTCAGTGATTAATTACCCCAAGACCATTTGTGAGTTAGAAAATAATGTGACATTGGCTTGGAAAAGCCATTACTCTCTTTATAGTGATCAAAGCAACATGATGAGGGACCTGTTTGCACAGAAATGGATTTTAGATTAGTCACAAATCTTGCTTGAATTAGCTAAACTCAGGTTACAGGTTAAACTTCTGGAAAGAAAGAGTGAGATTTTAGGGTCTATTCCTGTAATTCTATTACTTAAGATAGCTTGTAGTTAAGTTAGCATATCAAAAATCGAAGTACACCTGGATGACTTTGTTTTAGACACATGAAGGAAAAGAACGGACTGCATAATCCAGTCATTGGAATTAAACAATATCACAGCAAGGTTTAAAATCCTGTTTCAGTGGAGGCAAGGTAGGTTAGGCATAGAGAGATAAATTTCTAATAGATAGTTTTTAGTTTTTAGTAAGAAAGCATTCAGACATCTTGTTGGCAGTCTGAACCACTCTATGAGCAGGAATGTGGTTTCAATGAGGACTCCCAGGACACCCTGCCCCCTCACCTATCAGAGGCAGTGATATGGTAATCTCTCCCAAGCATGTACCACTGCCTACTCACTAATATATTAATCACTAAATGGGTATATCAGGCCTTTTGTCAAAAGCAAAAAGCGTGTTTTTTCTCTTACCCATGCCAGCTTTTTCTGACATGTCCCTCTATTTCTCCTCTTTTCTTTCCCTAATAAATTCTGTTTTGAAACTATGCTGGCCATTCTGAAATTCATTTCAGGATTGAATTTTGTGCTGTACGCCACCCGGCATCATCAGCTACTTATTAACTGTGTGACTTTGAAAACTAACTTGACTTCTCTGGACCTTGGGCTTGAGGACTAAACTCTGATCTTTTATTTTTCCCCATCTTCCCAAATTCCCGAATATGGAGCCTCAGAAGTCATGCCCTACAAAGAATCCTCAGATGTATTCTTACTAGCCCTATATAGTGAGGCTTGCTTTCCAACCTGACTCTGGCATAATTGGAAGATCAGTCAACTAGATCTTAGAGTTTAAAGCAAGGCATGTGAGAGATAAGGTTGAGGAAATAAAATGGTCAGATCCTTAAAGGTATTATTAGCCACACGTTCAGTGATAGTGAACATGACCACAAAGAGCCATAGATGTCAAGGAAGCCATTTAAGGGCATTTAATGAAGAATAAAGTAATTTTATACTTTCATCTTCTAGAGTGACTGAATTTTTGTACAAGCTTCAGGCACTAAATTTTGGGGGAGGTTACAGGACACAGATTCTGGTCTTAGAGGGCCAAACGCCTTAGTATCACTAACTATATAATAATCGACATGCATGCTCCTGCTTTCAAAATGCCTTCCCATTCACGATTGCTTGTAGTTCTTTGAGGAAGTCAAGCGAGAGCAATATTATCCCATTGGACCGGTGAAGAGACTGTATCAATGGCTGATTTAGACACATGGCTGCAATTAAGTGCTGTGTTGGTTTTGTACTTGAGGTAGCCCCAGACCTCTGGACTCCTGCCGCGGTGCACTGCGTTTTCCACCACATTTACTGTGTGGGTTTTCAAAGGCCCATGCAAAGCCAAGTATTTCTATGAAAAAAATTCCTTTCTCTGTATCAGCCCTCAAAATAACATGATCTTTCATCCTTGACTGCTCAGTCCTGTCTTAAAAATCCTTCCACTGTATTACCAATTACAGGAACATGTGGAGCCGGAAGCCTCCCTAAGTGGCATGATGTCAGGGGCCTTGAGAAGGTGCCACCGTCCTCAGAAGTCTTCCCAAATGTGCCTCCCATAATTATGAAATGTTTTGCCTTTAATTTTTTATTTGCTTTAATGGTAACAGCACTGCCTACAAAAAGAGTCATATTGTCAGCTTTTGCCACCTACCAGCCAGGCTGGGGATGTATGCTCCATCCACGGTGGGAGCCAGAGGGTCAAAGACTCCCAGACAATTACAGTTGGAAAAATGAAGCGCTTGAAATGACTTTAGGCATCTTTTTGTTTGATTTCCCCATTTTGTAGATAGAGAAATTGAAGATCTGAAAGAATGTAAAATATATACTGAACTTACATAATGACTGTATCTCTGGTGTCCTGACCTTCAGACCTTGTTGTCTCCAGTACTATGCTTGGGTTGTAGTATCAACCAGCACTCAGTGTGTGCCAGGCACTGTCCTAAGTACCTAAGATATGCAAAATCATCAAATTCTCATAACCCCAAAAGAAGAGAGGTACTATTATTATTTTATACAAGTCAGAAAAATACATTGAGTTTCTGAAGGCTACAGGGCTAGTAAATGTCAGAGCTGGGATTTGTCCCGGGGAAAACTGCCAGACTTTGAACTCTTGCAGTAGAGTGGAACTACCTTTGAGTCTGGCAGGTATGTTGGGGGTAGGGGAGACTACAGAAGGTGCAAAAACAGGAGGAGGAAAAAAAGGTGTCCAAAATGAAATCTGGGATATTTTATAATTTTGTAAAGAGGTTCTGTCCTGTCAACACATTTGCGTGATCATAAGCACTTTGATTCTCAATACATCCCTGCCTGTGTCTTGAGGGGAGAGCCAAGCTCACAAACTGACCATAGGACTCAACGTAAGCCACATGTGTGCCACAATTGCTGAAAAACATGGAATCATTCATAGGCAAAATTAACAGATGAGGTGAAATTTACAGATTAAGAGAGGAGCTCATTCCAATCATTTTCTTTGGGCTAGACCACACTGGAGATGTTGTTTTAAGTGTAAGACTTCTTATTTCAAAGTATTTGTTGGCCACTTTGAGAAGCATGAGCAAGAGGGGCAGGATATGATATTTATGACCAATCAGGAATGGGGATGAAATTGTTCATGCTTGACCTGGAAAAAAAAAACCAACTGAGAATACATGAGAGGCTCATTCCACATCTTTGAAGAATAGTTGCACAAAGAATAAATGCTTCCTGCTTTGCTCTAAGAGGACTAAGGCAGCATATTTCACTCTAATAATTGGAGCTGTTGCAGAAAATAGAATGAGATGATTCATAGAACATAAAGTTTCATATCTGTTGGTAGATTCAGTGGGAGTTAGATAAAAATCTCCTAGGAATTATTTCAGGGGATGGGGAATGGGTAGATAGGGGAGATAAGTATGGTTGGCTTCCATAATCACCAGCTTTCCTGAAAATTTCAGAGTCTGGGAAATATTTTGCAAATGTAATATATTCAAAATTTCTTCCAATTATTGATGTATAGTATTGTAAACCAAAGATGCCTAATATAAAGGAGCTTTGCTTTCCTGCATGGAAACTGTGATGTCTGGTTTCATATGATGCCATTAATTAACCACCACTTACTCTTAGACACAAGGCAGCTTCTGTAGAAGATTGTGGGTGAAAAAAAGAAAGAAAGAAAAATTAGCACAAAGCAAAATACATGTGATGGCAACGAATAGAATTGCTTATTTTTCTGCTGTTCTTGTGTCTTGGGAGTAGAAGCATCTCTTGTCAATGGTGATAACAGATATAAATTATTATTATGGTCTCTGCCTCATCATTTCTGTGTCACCAAGATGTGCTCTGTTTATTACTGCTCTTAGTAAGCTTTGGAATATTAGCCACATAAAGTCTCTCTCCATGGATTCAATTACCATGCTCTTCAGTTGTTCCAGGAAACCGAGACTGTAGAATCACATTTCTGGGTAGAAATAGCTCTCAACCTTGGCTCTCTCTGGCTGTACAGTCCACTGGGAAAGTTTTGTTATAGATCATTAAAGCAGGAGTCCTCCCCCAAGATCTTCTGGTTTATCTCCCCATCTCCCCACTGTACTTTTGAGGAATTAAGACCCAGGGAGAGAGTGAACAAGTTCAAAATGAGAGGACACATTGTGTATTAGGATTTCTAGTTGTGTATTCCAAGTTCAGTGGATCTAGTAGTCTTGAATTTAACCAGTCTCCCCTGTAAGCTCCAAACACAAATGATTGTGATGAAGGAAGCAGGAGCTCACTAGTTTAACGCTGGACCAATTTTGTGAAGTGTAGATTGCCTCAGTTTCCACTGGATGAAAATGATGAAGATACAATGGGAATTTCAACATGAAAGACAGTGCAAACATGGTTCAGATTCTGTCAAGAGGGCAATCTGACTTCTAACTTTCTCTTACTTTGTTTTTTTTTCTTCCCTTTATCTTATTTTAAAGATGTGAGGTACAAGTCAGGATGAGGTACAGAAGTGGTCTAGGTGAAGTTTAACTTTGAGTTTCCCACTCGTCCTCACTTCCCCTGGTGTACGATCAGGTACGCTTAATGATGTTATGTGCCCACCCCTGGCAGTGTCCCACTACTACCGATTATTCTTTTGTAGTATTGTGATAAGTGTTCAGTACCCACTTATGAGTGAGGACATGTGGTTTTCAGTTCTTTGTTTCTGTGATAGATCACAGAGTATGATGGATCCTAAATCCATCCAAGTTGCTGTGAAGTTCATCATTTTGTCCTTCTTTATCTGGGTAATACTCCATCGTATGTACCACATTTTTTTTCTTCAGTCCACTTTCAATGGGCAGCAGAGTTGGTTCCATGTTTTTGCTATTGTAAATAGTGCTGCAATAAATATACATATGAAGATATTGTTTTTGTAGAATGATTTGAGCTCCTCTGGTTACATTACCAGAAGGGGGATTACTGGGTCATATGGAAGGCCAATTTCTAGTTCTTTTAAAAATTGCCACACTGTTTTTCATAGAAGTTGAACTAGTTTACCCTTCTACCAACAATGAAGAAGTGTTCTTTTTTCTCCACATCCTCGCCATCATTGTTTTTTGATTTATTAATGATGGCCATTCTTACTAGAGTTAGGTAGTATCTCAATAATCAAAACAATCTGGTATTGGTTAAAAAAAGGGAGTGGAGGTGGGGGGAGGAGGACATATAGACCAGTAGAACAGGATGGAGATTCCAGAAGCAAAACCTTGATTTCTTAGCCAACTAATCTTTGACAAGGCAATCAACAACAACCACTGGGGAGAGGAGATCATATTCAGTAAATGGTGCTGGAACAATGGGCTGACAGTATATTTGCCAACAGTATATTTGACAACGGCTTAACATCCAGGACCTACAAGAAACTCAAACGAGCCAAACAAACACAACACAACAACAACAACAAAAACACAAACAGTCCTGCTAAAAAGTGGACAAAAGACATGAATAGACACTTCTTAAAACATACAAGCAGCCAACAGATACATGAAAAAAAGCTCAACCTCACCAATCAACAGAGAAATGCAAATCTAACTTTCTATTACTTTATAAGGAAGAAAAAAAAGAAGGTCTTCTCAAAGTGAGCACACTCAGCCTCAGTTTCCTGATATGTAAAAATGGAACCTGGTCTTACAGGATTGCTGTTAGGATAAAATTAGAGTGGATACATAGAGCACCCAGCATTGCTCCTGGGACGGGAAGCCCTTCTTGCTCTCCCTTCTTCCTCTCTTTCTGAAAGATGAAGACCAGAACTTCCAAGGATTCTGGTCTCTTCACAATGGTGGAGAGCATCCCTGAATTCCAGGATCTTCATTAAAAATTTTAAAAAGCTTCTGAAGGACAAGGATCAAATAAAAGTGTTTATTTTCCTGACAGTGGCTCCGATAGCCACTAGGATTAAAATCCAAATCACAACCAGGACCCAGAAAGCTGAAGGTGTTCATAACCCTCATCACTTCCCTCCTTTTGTGCTTCTCTTTTTCTTCTCTTTTTTGGACTAAGAACACAGACAGTGCTCAAGAAGTATTTGCTCTATGAACTTTCTTCATAATCCCTGTGTGGACTCGGTTAGTAGTAGTGGGATGGCTCATTAAAGTTAAAATCCTTTAGATTATTTATATAAATTATTCAACAATTAAAATAATCCAAAAACACAATAGCAGGCAGGGCTGGGTAAAATTAATACATGAATACACATCACTGGGTGATGTGCAACTGGTGATTGTTTGGTGATTGTAATTGACAATATGTATCAGAACCATAAGAAAGCTAATATCCTTTGATCTAATAATGTTGCTATAGGTAATAAACCTAAGGAAAAGTAATTGAAGTAAAAAGGCCATATTAATAAAGATAATTTTTGCAGCATTATATGTAATAGCAAAAACATGGAAAAATTTGAATGCGTCAACTAAATAATGGTTTATCCATTCAATGAAATGTTATGAATAATTATGTATTCATTATAAAGATAACGGTAAAACTTATTTATAAAATAATGTTAAAAGGAATACAAAGTAGCATCTAGCTTATGATAGTAATTATATTAATGTGAATTTATATAAACAAGATATGAACAAGAATTATAGCAATATATGGAAAATAAAAATTGTAGCTTGAGTTTGTTTTGTAGGGAATTATGCTAATTTGAAATCTAGTGTATGCTCTTTATTTTCATACAATTTAAATATATTTTTACAAAGAAATGGAGCAATATATTAATCATGCAAGCATGCATAACCAAATCTTATTGATTAAAAATAAACTTTAAGAAATTGGATTAGTTTTCTGCTTTTTTATTTAGGAAAAAAATTTGTTTCTTCCAACTGAAATGTGAAAGTGAGTGGACAGTTATTATTCTTCATATGGAAGATGAAGCTGCACTTTCCTTAGTTCTCTCTGTGTCTTTCTCTATATTTTTCTTTTAATCAAAAACAGCCTCTCCTTCAACTTCACCTGTAATTACTCATCCTTCACTGTTATCTCCAAATGCCTGTCTTCCAGAAGCTTTCTCAAGCTTTCCTCATTACTAGTTCATGGATTTACACATAGGAGGTAAATAAATGTGAAACGCATGTGTCCTTCCACTGTTCATTCATAGAATCAAGAAGGAGATTAGACTTCCCTAATCCCTCAATGGTTATTTGGAATTTAAAGTGTTCATCTGACACTTCAAATCTATTTTTCAAAGACACTGGCAATAAGGAAAAATGGCAGAATCTGTTGTTTCTTTATCCTCTTCTTTTAAAAACATCATTTATCTTGACCACAGTTCCTGGTGAAGCATTTGTCTAATTCAACAATATTTCTCACAATTCCATGAGCCAGTGACTAAATGAGTTGCCTTTATTGCATTGGAATCCAGCTTTAACTTTTTTCCAATATCTGGTGAAAATATCCATTCACATAAACAGAAACTCCATAATAGCTACATGTGGAAGTTCTGAGGTAATGTCTCTTTTCTCAAAAAAGCTTTAGTTTAGAATTTTCCAGAGTGACCCATGAAGCAGTTGGTTTTATGTCTGAGATTCTCCATTTCCATTGGGTCAGATAAACAGTGAGAGCAGACAGAGGAGATGGTGAATGGCTGCCATATTCCCATCAATGCAAGATTTCTAGTTGCTGGTTCACAAAGTAATTCCATGTGGAAATCACATGTGGAAAGGAAAATAGTACAAATGCTCTAGGATAAGTGTGGAAAGGAAAATAGTACAAATCACATGTGGAAAGGAAAATAGTACAAATGCTCTAGGATAAGTGGGTGAGGCAGAAAAAAAAGCAGAAAAGAATTTTTGAGTGACTACAATATGCCAGAAATATACACATGGTTGGTTTTGGTTTTTTTTTTTGAGTTGAAGTCTCACTCGGTCGCCCAGACTGGAGTGCCGTGGCCGCTCCCGGCCACCGCAGCCTCGCCTGCTGGGCTCCGATGATCCTTCCGCCTTAGCCTTCTGAGTAGCTGGAATTACAGGCATGTGCTACCACGCCCGGCTGATTTTTTGATTAATTGTAGAGATGAGGTCTCGCTGCCCAGGTGGGTCTCGAACCCGCGGGCTCAAGCATTTCACTCACCTCAGCCTCCCAAAGGCGCGGGATTACAGGCTACACATGGTTTTTAATATCACATTGCATTCTTCAAATGAATAAAAAGCCACGTGATTTCTCAGATGCTATTATCAAAGCTGAAAAATGTTAAGAAGAAAAGATAAACTTTATGATTGTTAATTTTACATGTCAGCTTGACCAGGTTAGGAGCTACGCATGCTTACCAATTAATGCTGGTATAGTATCAGTTCTGGGTATGTCCATGAGAGTGTTTCTGGAAGAGATTGGCATTCAAATCAGAGGACTGAGTAAGGAAGATCGGCCCTCACCAGTGTGGATGGGCATTAAGTTTGCTGAGGGCCTGCATAGAACAAAAAGGCAGAGGAATGATGAATTAACTCTCTCCTCTGGAGCTGAGACATCCATCTTCACCTGCCCTTGGACCTCAGAACTCCGTATTCTCAGGCCTTAAGACTTGGGGACTCGCACCAGCAGCCCTCCAGGTTCTCAGGCCTTTAGCCTTGGACTGAGACATACACCATTGACCCCCTAGGTTCTCAGGTCTTTAAACTCAGGCTTAATTGTACCACCAACTTCCCTGGTTTTCCGCTTACGAAAGCCATATGGTGGGACTTCTCAGTCTCCATAATCAAGTAATCCAATTCTCACTATAATCCCCTCTTCATCTATGTATCAGTCTATCATCTATCTATGTATCGATCTATCTATCAATCAGTCATCTATATCTATTATCTCCTATTGGTTTTGTTTCTTGGTGAAATCTTAATGATACAAACTTGGAACAAAAAACAAGATCGCCCAGGAAATAAGTGGGCAGAGTGCATCATTCTGTGGAGAAGACATGATGATGTTCTAAGCAAGTCCTAGGATAATTTTTTTTGGCATCAAAGCCAGCGTATAAGGCAAAGTGAATAGGTAGAAAATTAAGAGATGGTTTATTGAAGACCAAGTCAGTTCATGTGAATCATTTTATTCTGTTCTTTTTGTGTTGCCCCAATATAAGTGTTATAAATCTATTTAGCTAAAGCTCTTAATTTCTGAATGTCTTAATTTCCAAATACCTGGAGTTTTATTTTTTTTCTGTCAGCAAAAGCTTAATTACACATTGGGCAGGCTGGAAGAGTTAAAGAAATGATACTGGAGGCTTCCCAACCAATGATTGATGGCAGTTGGTGGATAAATACCATGCCACCTTCCCTCTGAGTGAGAGGATCCTGAAGCATAAGTTCTACATTGACTCCCAGAGTTTCCAGTGGAATAAAGTTCTAGGTCTTCACAGTCATAATTGGCAGGATAACATATCCTTTAACGTCTGCCTTCTTTCTTTAATCACTTTCCCACTTACCTACAATTGTTTTCTTGTCTCATGTCTCAAATAAAATACTTGCACTCAAGTCCTTGCCTCAGGGCCAGCTTCTGGGAGAACACAATCAAAGACAATTCTATTTGGTAGGAGGTATAACTCATATACAGAAGTTGAGTGCAGAGCCTGTGAGTTGTACAGCTCAGTAAGGCTACCCAGCACCTCGACAAAAAATGATTCCCAATTTATAAATCTATATATTGAGAACCAAAATATGTCTTTTCTAATACCACATCTTAAGATAAACAAGAGTTGGACAAAGGACAGCCCATGGTTCAAATCTGGCCTTCTGCCTGTTTGCAATCTGCAAACTAAAAATGGTTTTTACATCCTTAAGTGGTTATTATGTAAGCATTGCAAGGTATATAAAAGTTATGTAAATTGCGATATGTTACATGAGTTGTTATATAAGTATCTTGAATGTTGTCTCTTGGTCCATAAAGCCTAAAATATTTATTGTTTCATCTTTACAGAAAGTTTGCCAACACTTGAGCTATTCAATAATGCTTGGATGTCCTCCCAGTTCTGTAAATTCCACATTTATAGTAACCATGTCAATCATGGCGGCTGACCTACTTACAGCCATGAGACCAGGGAGAGTAATTTTTCAGTGGGTGCTAACCTACATGATATAAGTAACCCATGATGTATCCTGTCATGTAAACATGACCATGTCAAGTCAGTTGTTGTCTCTCTGAAATTCGAAATAGGTAGCATGAAGGAGATAAGATAATTAGCAGGAACAACTAGAGTTTTTAAAACGATATATAGAGAAAAACCACAAAATAGAATCAGGTTTAGAATATATTGGGATAGGGGCAGAGTGTGGGTACAAAGTGTGAATCATGAGAGAGCCAGACACACAGATGTTATAAGGAATCTGAAACCTTGAAACTAACAACATGCAGCTCTGAGACAGAAAATAGACATTAAAAAATGTGCAAACCAAATATTCTGACTCAAACAACTCTGTTGCATACTGTAAGTCCCCTGAGGACAGTCATGTTTTAGACTTCATTGTAAGCCCAGAGCAAAATACTATTCAAATTTATCAAATACGAATTAAGTCATTAAATAAATCAGGGTATTTGCTTTTTAATCTCATGCTTCAATGGAATATCTTTCAACTTCTGCTCCTATTCATTGTGTATACAGAGGGTAACAAAAACATGCATACACATTTTAAGAAAGGAGAAAAACTGTATTAAAATTGTAATAATATACACTGAAAACAAAAGATGAATACAGGTCACGTATGACTTGCCATTGCAAGAGGTGCTCAAAGTGGTTCTCATCAGCGTCCAGAAACTACTGAGTATGGTGAACTACTGCTTGAACAACATTGACCAAAGTGCTACTTGTATTGCCGTGCATACCATTTCTATTTCTTCCAGAAGAACCACCAGTGTAGCCAGTTTTCTGTGGTATACCACATCCTTTAAAGTTCCCCATAGGTAGAAGTCAAGGACTGTTAAGTCAGGAGAACGCGGGGGAAACTCAATTACACTGTTGTGTTCAATTTAAGCTGTGCCTTGTCAAACCAAACCATTTTCCCCACAAATCCCTCATCCTCTTGTACCATATTTTGGAAAGACTTGCAATACTACACCCTTTGATCAGAGTCATCTTCATTCAGTACGTGTAATAATCCTTGAGATCAAAATGCCATTTTGCTGTTTTAAGAAGCATCATATGCTTGTTCTGCTAACTCCTGTCTTACATGCACATTGCTTGGTAGACTTCTGTGGCGAGTGTGTAAGCTGTTCCAGCACCATGGCAGAAGAAGCAGGACTTGTTACTGTGCGAGGCCTCCTGGATTTTCACTTGTGCACATCACACACAGGACCATGTGTCTCAAACTTATTATGAATGCGTGCAATTGTTAGGCATGTTGGAGGTTCTGTTGCATACTCATGCCTCCATTGTCGTACTTCCACAATGTTCTCGAATTTCAAATACCACTTCACAATGGTCTTGTGCTCCTCAAATGACAACCATACTTCCACCATTTTCTTTGACTGTCTTGCCTGTCTCACATTGACACTGGTGTTCATCTGATGAACACTGTCTTTTGAACGAACATCATACTACACATTGCTACCATAATTCAATTCAACTTTGAAAAGTAATACATAGATAACATCTCTTAAAATTGTGTACTCTTTTGGACATCCCTGGTATTGTCAGGTAGCTCTTAATGAGCTTATACCTCTCCAGCTGAATTAGAAGACTCATAGACCAAAAACAGTGATGGAGACATCTCTATACCATACACCCCCCCGCCACAAATCCTAGTGGAGTCATTAAATGCTGAATGAATATTTGCTGATTGACCAATACATTTTAAAATATTTTTTCTTTTGCAAGAGGACTTGCAGAGTCTTTTTATGTCATAACAGTATCTTCAGCAGGGTACAGGATCTTTCATATATAACTGTCTACCTCCGCTACTTCTTCCCTAAGATGCTATTCATCTACAATATTTGGTGACTTTGTTCATCCTTTTTCATCTCTCTGGTGAATTATTTCCACTTTTCAAGTTCCATAAATTGTCTCTGGGGCACAGTTTTGGACAATTGTAGTCACTTTGATTCCCAGCGCTAGCATTGCCAGAGGATCATCTCTCAAAATGCCCCATCATCCCATGAAATAATAGATCATCTATCAGTCAGAGGTAAAATGTTTTGTTCTTGAGAATCAAACATACAACAATAACTTCTAATATGACGGGTACTTGTATTACTCGACGTACACCATTTAAAAGTGATTTACCTTCAGACAATACCATTATCAAATGTTTTAGTGTTATGGTTCAACTATATTCTTGGAGCAAGACGGTGTGATAGAATACTTGTGAAGTGCTGTCAGAAAGCAGAGTCAATCCATAAGAAAACTCACACTTATATGTTTTTGTGGTACTTTCTCCATAGTCAGAGACGTGGGACTTTTCTGGGAGTCTTGTTCCACTTCCTGCAGGTCTTAATTTTGCATGCACCAGGGAACTCTGTTGCTGTCTGTGCTCGATATTGTTGTCTCCAACTTATTTAGTTAGATGGTTCTGGGCAAATCCAGTGAGAAGCCAACCAAAAAAATGAACAGTTGCTGTTTATAAAATCCACACATTGTTATATAATCCAGATGACAGCACAAGTGGGAAATGCTGTTAATATTAAGCTTTAACCACCGTTTTAACACTTGCAGACAGCAAATGTGTGGCTGGGGTGTCCAGTTTTATATTAGGTAAAGTCCTGGCAGAAACGGAAACTTTATGAGCTGGGTCAATTACACTGAAATTTTATTGTGCCAGTTACATGCTGAGGCACCAAGGGGCAGAGAACAGGATTCATGTGAAGAACCAAGGTCAGTTTTTCACAAAGCCCTTGTTTGGTTCTACCATCATTCAGTGCTCTGGAGTATTTAGCTGTGTGCTTATTATGGCATAGCTTCCTCTTTTAAATACGAAGCTGCTATTAAATCACTTATAGAAATAAATTTTATCTTTCAAGGGACATACTAACATAGCTAGAAAAGTCACTTTAATATGGCAGAAAAAAACCCCAAAATAAAATGCATTAAAAACTAAAATAGTCATAAATCTTTTGCTTTTGTTAACTTATGAAGTCTCATTTTACCAATAACTCTATCTTTGATTTTATCCATAGTTTATATAATTTTATCAGATAGAAATGTATTTGAGGGAGGGAGGGGCATACCTCATTAACAAGGGTACCAGCATATCAGGGTTTGTATACCTAACCCTGAATTGGTCCCCACATCTTTATAATTGGACCCCACATCTTTATAATAAAACCAAAAATGGGAAGAAAAAAAAAGAAACATATTTGCATTCTAGTAACAGAAAATATGGCTTATTATGGAATGTTTCACACAAGAAGCTTGAATGTAGTCATAGGTCAGTGGTTCAATTAGGTCAAGGTTGAACTGCAAATTAATTGACTTTTGTCTAATGGACTCAGCTCCAGTTATGATGTCTATATTCAAGTTAAGGTAATGGAAAAGGAGAGTTATGACTGTCTCCCTTATCAGAAAAACAAAAGCTTTTAAGGAAGCCCTGGAAGCCATCTTCGGACTTTTCACAGGTTAAAATTTGAACCACACCATTGACCATTTTTTTTTTTTTTACAAAGCTAGAAAAAACACCTGAAAGTTTATATGGAACCAAAAAAGAGATCAGATAGCCAAAGAAATCATAAGTAAAAATGAACAAATGTGGAGGCATCACACCATCTGAAATCAGATTATGCTACAAGGCCATAGTAAATAAAACAGCAAGGTACTGGTACAAAACTATACAGATAGATCAGTGGAACCGAACAGAGAACCTAGAAATAAATCCACATATCTACAACCAACTGATCTTTGACCAACCAACAAAAACAAATAATGAGGAAGGAACACCATATTCAATAAATAGTACTGGGAAAACTGGCTATCTATATGCAGAGGAATGAAACTGGACCCCTACCTCTTACCATATACAAAAATTAATTCAAGAAACTAGAAAAACCCTAGAATAAAACCTATGAAAATATCTTCTGGACATTGGTCTAGGAGAATCATTTATGAAAAAGACCCCCAAAACAATTGTGACAAAAACAAAAATAGACAAATGGGACTTATTAAACTGAAAATCTTCTGCACAGCAAAGAACAAAACAAAATGAGTGAACAGAAAATTTATGAAATGGGAGAACACACTTGCAAATTATGCCGCAGACAGAGGACTAATATCCAGAATCTTCAAGGAACTCATAGAACTCAACATGAAAAAAGGAAATCATCAAAAAGTGGACAAAGAGCATGAATAGACACTTCTCAAAAGAAGAAACACAAATGGCCAACAAACATATGAAAAAATGCTCAACATCACAAATAAACAGAAATATACAAATGAGATATCATCATGCAACAGTCAGAATGGCTAGTATTAAAAAGCCAAAGAACAACAGATGTTGGCACTGATGCAGAGAAAAGGATGTTGATGAGATGGTAAACCAGCTCAACCTTTATGGGAAACAGTATGGAGATTTCTAAAAGAACTAAAAAGTAGAATTGCTATTTGAACCAGCAATCTGACTACTGGGTATCTACCCAAAGGAAAATAAATCATTATATAAAAAAGACACCTGTATTTGTATGTTTACTGCAGTACTATTCACAATAGCAAAGTCATGGAACCAACCGAAGTGCCCATCAGCAATTGACTGGATAAAGAAAACCTGGTATATGTATACCATGGAATGCTATGCAGCCATGAAAAAGAAGAAAAACACATCCTTTGCAATAACTTGGATGGAAGCTGGAGTTCATCATTCTAAGAGAACTCACTCAGAAACAGAAAACCAAACACCACATGTTCTCACTGACACATGGGAGATAAATGGCCACAAAAATGAAAATAATAGACACTAAGGACATTAAGGGGGGGTGGGGAAGGAGGTTAGGGTTCAGAAGTTACCTACTGAGTATAATGTTCACTAGCTAGAGAATAGGTCACCTGACCAATCCCCACCAGTATGTACTATGCCCCTGTAACAAACTTGCACTTGTACTCCCTGAATCTAAGGTAAAGTAGAATAAAAAAATAAAAATAAAAACTTGAACCATGGCTAAACTAGTGGCAAAGAAAATAGAGCAAAAGATGATAATAACTGACTTAGGTCAAAAATGGTTAATCACCCATAAGTGAGCACATCACTATCTAGAACAAAAGCCAGTTTCTGTTGACGAAGAAGAAAGGTGTTCTAGGCCCTGGTTAGGTGTGTGGCAATGTCTGCAAAAATGTCCACCTTTTCCCTCTTGTTTATCTGACTCATCAAAATAATTTATCAGAAAAATTTAAAATAGATTCAAGCCAACGAGGTAATAGAGAATTATTTATAAAAATTTGACAAATTTAAGAGTGGAGAGGAATAAAAAAAAAGTGACATTAAGAGTAGGAACTGCTGGGCTCGGTGGCTCAGCCTGTAATCCTGCACCTTTGGGAGGCTGAGGTGGGTGGATTGCCCGAGCCCGCGGGTTCGAGACCCGCCTGGGCAGCGAGACCTCATCTCTACAATAAATCAAAAAATCAGCCAGGCGTGGTAGCGCATGCCTGTAATTCTGGCTACTCGGAAGGCCGAGGCAGAAGGATCGCTGGAGCCCAGCAGGTCGAGGTTGCGGTGGCCGGGAGCGGCCACTGCACTCCAGTCTGGGCGACCGAGAAAAAAAAAGAGTAGGAACTTTGGAGTCAGGCAGAATGATTTTTGAGCCCTGCCTCAAACTTTGTCTCTTACTAAAAGGGTGATTGAGATGTCACTTCCTTAAGTCTCAGTTTTATTATTGCAAAATGAAAAAAATATTAATAGCACTCAAATTAGAAAGTGGTTTTGAGGATGATGAAATGCATGCCAAATGCTTGTAAAAGTGCCTAGACCAGAGTTAAGCACTCAGTAATATTAGCGATAGTGAGATAGTTATTGGCTAAATCTTGACGACTATTTTGTTGTTACTGTTTTGTACCCTTTTTAAAAACTGTCTAGAATTAAATATGTTGGTTTGGGGCTCTATTAACTGTCGAGGATTGTTGTGGTTCCACTAAGTGTATTTAGGTTATTGATTGAACACACATGCTGGGCACGATAGAAACAGGCTCTGAGCCAGGTGTTGGAGGCTCAGAGATGAAATGGTTGATGGGTTTATTAGCTTGGAAAAATTATATATAAATACATAAATGCATACATAAGTTGGTTCATTTTGATGTTCATCACATTGGAGTCATTCAGTGCAAAGTGAGAAAGAAAGTTCAGCTTAAGAAAAAAAACAACAAACTTCAGGCAGCACCCTCAGGTCTCCTACTGCTCTGGGAGCTTTTCTGTCCTCTCAATAAATCCTACTTTCTCAACTTAAAAAAATAAATAATTCTCTAAACAATAAAAAAGCAAAAAACGAATTTCATACCCAATATCCAAGTTGGTTGCATAAGTAAATGTCAGAGAACCACTTGGAATAGATACCTGTTGCCTAGTAACCAAGTTAAAAATGCTAACCATTATTTTTCTTTATTATTTTCTGGTTACAAATGTTTAATCTCCATGTATGTAAGACTGGTGCTATAGCATTACTGAATGTTAGCTCTAGAAGATAATAACAGATAACAGAAGCCCATTATATGAGGAACCAATGTATATAATGATGACAAACATGATAATACAAATAACTAATATTTTTCAAGTAAAGTACTTATGCTAGTACTTTGCAGTTTTTTGCATGCTTATTTTATTGAATACTGACATCAACCATATGAGATAATCTCTATAACCCTCTCATTTTAGAGGTGAGAAAACCAGTATGTAGACAGAATATATAAGTTTTCTGAGATTACAAATCTAGTCACCATTGTAACCATAACGCAGGTCCAGGTCTGTACCCACTCTTGCCTCCAAGGTCTTATCTCTAATGGTATTCTACTTCCACTTGTCACTGTTTACTAATTATGTCATGTTTTAATGTTTGTTCAATAAATGGATTCACAAAATGAAACCTAGGTGGAGAGTCCTAATGGAAGATGTTCCCTCTTACTTGCTATTTTATTAAAGCCACGGGACCATCACATGTTGCTTTTGTTTTTATAAAACTCGAGAGGGCAGACACAAGTGAACATTTCTTTAATGAGATCATCTATTTTCTAAGGCAAACTTGATTCTCCCACTTATCTTTTATCTTCCCATTTTAATTTCACAATAAATGTAAGTAACAAGCATTTTTATTAGCTATTTGACAATATAAAAAAATTAGGTTTAAAACCAGGAAAACATGTCCTGCACATTGTTCATTTCTTTATGGAGACTTACTGCTCTCTCAGTGCTTTTATGTTCACCTCCCTTAAAATATCCAGTAATCCTGCTGTTCATTCATTCATCTAAAGGGAGAGAAGAGAATTAATTAGGATGGCAACATCAATGATGTTCAGTTTTCATCAACTGTGCTTCTGTAAAAGTTTAAACAACTTCCATTAACTGCAGGAAGACTTAAGAAAAAAAAAAGGTGAGAAATGTGTGATGCTACTAAGGAATTTTATATATTGGTGTTTGCAATCTATAAAAATAAGAGGGTATGGAGTGAGATCTGGCTCTACCAAGCTCTCCATATACACAGCTTCTTATTCCACAGACCCATCAGGTTTTCCCATGAGCACCTAAAATCCGACATTCCAAAAACTTTGTCTCTATTTTCCTCACCTCCTACATCTAGTTAAGTCAAAACAAAAACAAAAACAAAACTAAAACTAACAGTTCTTAGATCTCTGTTTTTGCCATTCATCTGGCGCTACTTCCTTAGTTGTGACCACCAACCTTTATCAACTTTGCCTAAATTACTGGAATGGACTATTGTCTTCAGTGTTGAGTGTCATTCCTCAAAGTATTCTGCAAGCTCCAGCAAATAATCTTTGTTTAAACAAGGCTGATACTGTGGCTTATTTACTTCTCAATCTTCAGGGATTTTTCTTGGCTCCAGGAAGAATTACAAAATTTTTTGAGATAATTCTACTCTAGAGAGGGCTTCATCTCTGCTTACCTTTTTAGCTTCTCCTGCCTCCACTCCCTCTTAGGTGTGCTCCTGTCAGAATGAATGCTGCATGGCTCTTCTAGAAGGTTCTGGTCTCTATCACTTCCAGTAGTCGGCACTAATGTTCTTGCTTCCCGGAAAGATTTCGTCCATTGTGAGTAGATAATTCTTTGGGCTGCCGCTTAGGAATGGCTTGCTCCCGGAAGCCTTTCATGATTTCTAGAACTGGATTAAGTTGCCTTCCTCTGGGTTTCTCCTGATCACACTACATACTTAGCCAAGTCTACTTCCTCTTTGAAGGATTGTGTATTTGTTAACCAGATTACATCGTCATACTCTAGCATACAATAGTTCAACGGACACTTATTGAAGAGATGGCATGCTGGCAGGAAGAAGGAAACTGGGGCCATCTGTAGAATTACTTCAGGCAAAATATATACTTTTGTCTCAATTATCTTGATATTGTGAGATAAAGCTGTGAATGTGTGTGTATATATGTGTGTGCATACACATGTTTAACATGAGTGAGTGATTAGTATTATTGCTGTCAGTCTTTCTTTACCTAAGCTTGGATAGATAAACTAGGCTTATTCAGAGGACTTACAGCAACTTTAAATTTGGGGCACTCAGATTACCTGTATTAGTTTTCTATAGTTATATGACAAATTATGACAAAATTGGAATTGAAACAGTGCCCGCTAATTAGTCAAAAGTCCAGTACGACGTGGTTGTGTTGTCTGCTCAGATACACAAGGCTGAAATTCAGATGTCAGCAGGATTAAATTCCAACCTCCAAGATCTAGAAAAACCAAGCTCATTCTAGTTGCTGGCAGAATTCAGGTCCTGTAGTTGTAGAGCTCGGGTCCCTGCTTCTTTGCTGGCTGTCTGTTCTCAGTTTCTTATGGCTTCCAGCATTCCTTGCTGAGGAGGCCCCTCCATCTTCAAGCAAGCAGTGGTGTGTCAAACCATTCACATGCTTTGAATTTCTGATTTTCTTTTCTGCTGCCAGAGGGAACTCTTTGCTTGTAAAGGGCTCATGTGTTTAGGTCAGGCCCAGTCACATGGACTCTTCATCTTAATGTTAACTAATGTGGGACTTTAAGAACATCCCCAAAATCACTTCACAATAGTATGTTTGATAGAATAAATAGAAGGTATTTATATGCCAGGAGCCAGGAATCTTGGGAGTCCCTAGAATTCTATCACACCACCAAATTGTACAAAAAGTATTAATTGTTGAAAACCCAATGGATATAAACAACAAAGTCTGGTGATAAGAAGTGGGCTTGCTTGGAGGTTGACATACTCTAATTTTTGAAGGGAAATCTAGTTTTCTGATAATGTCACACTTGATATTATGGGTTGTGAGATTTGTCCATTGCAAACATTAGCAGATATAAATGGGGACTGGACACACATTTTATCAAATTCCTAATCTTTCTCCATTTTCATTACTATTATCATTTTTATCACTACTGCTTTTTGGATACATCTGTGTCAGTGTGCTAGGCATCTTATTCCATTTAATTCCTTCAATATCTATTAAGTAGTTATCAGTGTGTCCATTTATAAATTCACTAAGACCAGTCAACACATAAGTAGCTGAGGGACTGGTGGTCTGATCCTAATGTCCATTTGTTTTATCTCAGGTTTACACTGGTGTCTTTTGAGAATGTGATAAACCAGATTGATTCAGGAGCATGTGTTGGAAAGGTAGAAATTAGAACTCAGAGCTTCACATTTCTAAACTAGTTCTTCAGACTCTTCAGTGATAGAGCCACTAACTGAAGAGATGCCCTTTCTGTCTTTTAAGAAACTGACTCCCATGGGGAAACACATTTCGCATTTATTTCCTCTGACATTGCGAATTAATTGGGAACTAAGTGACCAAATTATCTTAATAAAATTGGTCTCTAAATACTAAATTGTAAACTTGCGTGCATCAGGATCATGTGTCCTATAACATTTCTTTCTTTCTTTTCTAATTGAGTTTCACTCCAACATTCTCAGTAAAAATGTAACAATGGGTTGCTCTGTTTCAAGAGTTAGTCAGACCCAGCTGTTATGAAAATAATATGTTTGAGAAAATTGACTTGACATTTGATGGCCTTACGATTCTTCTGACAGGATATAATCAACTCATTAGGGAGAAACAGAAGCCTTCCTTGTACAGCCACGTTATTTCTGGGCATGACCGAATTCCCTCAAAGTGGAGGGGGAAGGTGAGCTCTCAGACCAAACTGGGGCTTCATTGCCTCGAGCCCCACAGTCAAAGTGACTGAATTGAAAGTGGCTGAACTTATTCTCTTCCTCTGTCCATGGCCCTTGATCTGATGAAAGAGAAATATTACTTTCTTAAGCCAACAATTTCTTTTTCCTTCTTCTTCTTTTCCTCCCCTGAAATCTAAATTTATTACAAGAGCTTGGGTTTTAAAAGATTCTCTCAGCCTTCCTTCCACTCTGGAACAGCTGGGACAACTCTCTTGGGAAAGTGATTAGAAGCAGGAAGTGGCAATTGGGATTCCTGATTTCAGTTCCCAGGCCTATCCTGAGTTCTCTGTGGGACTCTGAAGGGCTCCTCTCAAGCTCTTTGCTTCGTTCCTTGCTATAAATTTTCTGCCTCCAACTCCCTGCTGCTTTGCCTGTGTTATTCCCCAAATAGGCAATATAAAGAAAGGAAAAGGGAACCATTTTTAGAGTCTAAATCCCAGCTCTCTAGGATTTAGAAAGTGATCAAACTTTTTTGGGTCAGATTTTTACATTGGTGAAATGAGACCGATAATGACCACCTTGAAAAAGTACTATAAGAACATAAGAGCACATATGGCTAATATCTAACATAGTTCTCCTAAATTCTATATTAGATTATTTGCCTGGAACTTTCTGTAATTGCTTTAAGTTTTTTTTTCCCAAGCAGTCAGTAAATATATACTTGGCATATTTTAAAAAATGCCTTATAATTAAATAATAATATTAAACTGAATCATTCTATATATGGTAAATAGATATGTAATATATATACATATATGTAATATATATAAATCGAATCATTACATGTATATATACCATACACACACACACGTGTGTGTGTATATATTTATATATATATGATTTTCAACTCACAAAGTTTATTCTTAAGGCTATTATCACTTAATTGTTCGGATTCACTGTATTATAAACTCCACCAGAAAAGGAACTGTGTCTACTTTGTCATACCTGTGTCGAGTATCTAAGAGTCCCCTGCACATAGAAGGCATTGCTTAGAGATTTGCTAAATGAATAAATAAAGTAATTAACTAAACGTCCTTCCAAATACTTTCAATTCTGTGTTTGGCTTCCTCTTGTACACTTTATGCCATGAGTTGGCAAGCTAAGGTCTGGGGACTAAACACGGTCTGTGGCCTGTTTCTGTAAATTGAAATCCAGCCATGCCAATCTACTACATATTGTCTGCATTGAGTTTTTCACTATCACAGCAGACTTTAATAGTTGCAACAGAGACTATATGAATTGCAAAATACAAAATACTTACTATCTAGTGCTCTGTTTTTTTTTTTTACTGAAGATAGAGTGATATTTCCGAAGTACAGGTAAAATTATTGCATTATCCTTGCTGAAAACCCTTAATGACTTCTAATAATTGTTATAAAGAAGTCTAAGATTTTTCTGTGACATGATCTAACTCTGTCAATATCTGCAGACTCACACCTTGTTCCTTTCCTCTTAAATCACATAATTGTTCAGCCTGTCAAAGGTGCCAGACCTTTGGATAAGCTGTTGCCTGTGCTGAGAACATTGCTCCTTCCCATTTTTGCTTGGTAACAGCATTCACCCTATTTGAATTTGCTTAAACATCATTTATATTGGAATACTTTCTTTGTAGTTTCCTGACGCTAGTAGCTTCCCATCCGGTTCCAATCGCATCTTGTACTTTTTTTGTTCCAGCACTGATCAGCACTTTGGAAATGATGCAAGTCATGTTCAAAGAAACTATTTTATTTGGCCATGGTCACATTAGTAAGTAGAGAGGTTAGGATTTGAATTGAGATCTGTCTAAATTCAACGGTTACTTTCTACTACACTTTGCTTCTGATTGATATATGAAATAATATTCATAGTTCATGGAGCCATTACAAAATGGTGTGTAAGTTTAATGAAGCATGACCTTTGGATTTTTCAATAAATACTCAATCCCAGCCACAGAAATAGTGATAATGGTAGCAGTAACAAGCCTATGAAAATTGATTTGGTTGACAAGTGCCAAGATTTATAAAGATATCATTGCCTATATAAATTATCTACTGTTTCATAACAAATTACATAGTGGCTTAAAATAACAAGCATGCATCATCTTACAATTCTATGGATCAAAAATCTGGCTATAGTTTAGCTGTCCACCTCTGCCTCAACGTCTCTTAGGAAGTTGCAGTTAGTTTACCAACCAAAGATGTGGTTTCATCTGAAGGCTGACTAGAGAGATATCTGCCTTCAAGCTTATTCGTGGGGTCATTGGCAGCCTTCAGTGCCTTCCCATGTAGTTGTCTCCACAGAGCTATTTCACCTCATGTCAGCTATCTTTATTCTGGGCAAGTGATCTAAGAAGGTGAGAAAGAACTCCCAGCAGGAAGCCATTTTATAACTTAATCTGAAAAGCAACACCACATCATCTTAAACATTCAGTAGAAGTGAGTCAACAGGCCAGGGTCACACCCATAGAGAAGGAATTAGACAAGGATGTGAACACCAGGAAGTGGAGCTCGTTGGCAGCCATCTTGGCATTAGCTTATTATACTGCCCTGTTCTTGATTCCACATTTGAACTTTTTTGGTCATAAGCATTTCTTTTGCTTGATTGCAGTTGTAGTTTTATTCATATTTCTTTAGAGGAACATGTAGAGTATTTGGAGATTAACGTTTTGGGCCAGACAATTCTTCATTGTTGAGAAACAGTTTGTGCAATATAGGGTGTTTAGAAGTAACCTTATCTTCTACCCACTAGATAAATATTGTATCTCTTCCCCCCAGTATTAACAATTGAAAATTCCTCCATACATTGTCATGGGATTAGATTCATTGGGATCATTCTTAGGGGCTTTGCTGTGCTAATGAGGAATATTGACAACCTCAACAAAGTCAGGCTTTGACTGAGAGAGTATGAATAGATATTGAACAGGTAGCAAGTAGTGTCTTTTAAAGAAATCTAGTTCAAGTAACTGGAAAATAGGATGAAATATGAAAAACACTTTTCATATCTTCACCAAGCTTATAAGAGCTCAGATGTTCTCTAAACTATGATGGAGAAGGCATAAAACAAAACAAAACAAAAACACTTGGATCCATATGCTATGTCAAATCTCTAAACAATAGAATAAATTTCTGACTTTAGAAAAACTAAGTATATGCTTAAAACTTAATTTCTTTTCCTTTTATCGAGTAGACATTTATTTTCCCTCAAAATTTTCATACCTGGTTCTCTTCTTCTTGCAAGTCACCTAGTGTCTTCATGCATATTCTGTAACTGAATAAATGACTCTTATGCATCCTTTTGGCTCTTACCTTTCATTTGTAAACATGATATTGTAGCATATGGATTCAGCCCAGAGAACATGGTCCAGATACTGTCATCTTTCAGTTATCTATGACTTATGTGTATGTACATCCCACAGATATTTCAAATTGATTAATTTTGAAAGCAAGCTCATCATCCCTTCCTTAGAATCTTTTCCATATTCCTGAATTTCCTATCTCAGTGGTTACCAAAGTAGAAACATAGACGTCATCTTTGATTCATCTTTTTTTCCTTATCCTACCTGTCATAATGTTCTATCAGTTCTCAATTACCTGAATATTCATTGAATATGAACTTTTATTCATTCTACAATCATTCACTGAATACTTTGTATGTATTAGAGAATGTTGTCCTTCTCTCTATAACTACTGTCACTGTCTTCATTTATATTCTCATTACATTTTATCTAGAATATGTTAATATTTTTTGAATGATGGAGTCTACTTAAATATCTGACTATATAAGTAAAAATTAGTTCACAAGAAACCAATCAGACCAGATCTATCCATTCTTTTATCACAAGTTGATATCTTTGATTTATAATTGCAGCTATATTTGATTTTAGTCTCCATATATTGAGCAAATGGTGAGAAAAAAATTCACACAAATTATGAATCAGAGTGAAATTTAAAATACAGTCAGTTACTTTGCAGTGATTGAAATAAAATGTTAGCCGGGCTCAATGGCTCAGCCTGTAATCCCGTGCTTTGGGAGGCTGAGGTGAGTGGATTGCCTGAGCCTGTGGATTCGAGACCCGCCTGGGCAACTTGGTGAGACCTCATCTCTACAACAAATCAAAAAATTAGATGGGCGTGGTAGCACGCGCCTGTAGTTCCAGCTACTTGGAAGGCTGAGGCGGAAGGATCGCCGGAGCCC
This sequence comes from Carlito syrichta, assembly GCF_000164805.1. Classification (NCBI taxonomy): domain Eukaryota; kingdom Metazoa; phylum Chordata; class Mammalia; order Primates; family Tarsiidae; genus Carlito; species Carlito syrichta. The sequence goes on from NW_007096692.1 coordinate 78,575, forward strand.
AGCAGGTCAAGGCTGTGGTGGCCAGGAGCGGCCACTGCACTCCAGTCTGGGTGACAGAGTGAGACTCCAACTCAAAAAAAAAAAAAGAAAGAAAATGCTTACTCAAACAGAGTATTTCTACTAGTCACAAGCACCAAAACAGCCAGATGAATTGTTATAGATGTTCACCTATCCAATCCTAAAACATCCATTATTTTGATTGCAGTAGATCAATACTGTGGTCATTCTTTCCTTAGAGCTATGAAAGAAACACTTATCTCTATCCTGCCTAGAATTCTGCTGCTCTCTAAAAATAAGGTAGGTGCTCATGGACCTTACATTAAAAGTGATCACAGTGCCTGGAAATAGCCCTCACCTGTGAAGCAGGAGTGGAGTATCACAGTAGATTGCCTCACTGTGAATCACAAGATTCATTCCTATCTTCTGGTGATTGGTTGATGACCACAAACATGTCACTTAAGCCCCCTGAGTGAGCCTCAGTTCTGCCATCTGTAAACTGGTGATAACTTTCTGACTTCTTTATAGTAGTATCCTAAGTAATTCATATTGTATGTGAAACCATTTGAAAGGTTATAAGCACGTTACATAAGAAGCTAACATGTCTTTTCTGAGTGTCTTTATTAGCTGTGTAAATTTAGGCCTCTTGTTTCTTATTTCTCAGATGATATTTTCCTTCTCTGTTTAATGGAAACAATATGTCAAAAATTTGCCATGTGGTTTAATATGAAGTTTATGACTCAATATTAGTCCCTTAATATTCTCTATGTCTCTTATAAGAAACATTCTTATGAATAAGAATGATCAAAATATCAAATGCAAGATTTTAGCATGTCTTCAATTCTGTTAGCGTATATAATCTAAATCCAAACTTGTTAATAAAGCCAGCTTTATTAAAATAAATTATGGTCCAGCTTCCTTCAGACGCAAGCAGACAGCTTCCTCTGGGAGCAGTCCCTCCCGTGGGAACTTCTCAAGCAAACTTGTGGCACAGAAGAGTGATGCTGAACATGTTTTCCTTGTGAGATGATGAATCCCAATAAAAAAGATACATGATCAAGGGTTTAAAGCATAACCTCTCAGTTATCTCAAAATTGATTTAGATTCAATGCATTACAATCAAAATTCCATCACACATTTATGTAGACAATGAACAGATGGCTTTAAAATGTACATAGCATTCTAGAGGCCTTTAAACAGTCAAGAAAACTTTGGAGAAGAAAAATAAAATTGGACGACTGCACTAGCTATTCAATACAAAGCTATAGTAATTCTGAGACTGGTATTGGTGACATAAGGTTAGACCCATACATTATAGTCAATAAGCTCAAGACAAAGGAGCCAATGAACTTCTTAGGGAGACAAAAGCCTTTGCAACAATGCTGAAACAATTGGATATTCATATGGAGCAAAGTAAATCTTGAGTCCTACTTTACAAACTACACAAGTTAATTAGAGATGGATCAGAGACTGGCCTGTATCTGTTAAAAAATAAAGTTCAGCAAGTTGAGGCTGTGGTGGCCGAGAGTGTGCCACTGCACTCCAGCCTGGGCAACAAGAGTGAGACGCCAACTCAAGAAATAAAATAAAATACAATAAAGTTTTTCCTTAAAGAAAGCATAGTAAATTATTACTATAACCCCAGAGTAGGTTAAGATTCCTTAGCCAAGACACAAAAAACACTAACCATTTTTTAAAAGTGATAAATTGAACTTCATTTAAGTTAAGCTCTTCTGCTTACCAAAAGACACCTAGGAAAATAAGAAGGGCATAAATGGGAGAATATATTCATAAAATATATATCCGATAAAGAAATTAAATCCAGAATAAATAACTCCTACAAATGAATAATGAAAGATAAACTTACATTATTATTCTCAAGAACCAGATTTACCCTCTTGCTGGAAAAGACAACATATATGAGAACAAGGTTTTCAAAACAGTAGATATAAATTTACAAAGAACAGTGATTCCTAAAAAAGGAAAATAAGATGGGCTGTATAATTTCTTCATATTGCTTTTTTTGAGAAAGTTTGCAGGCTGATGTATGTGGAAGAAAAACCCAGACAAAGATTGGAAAACTTCTTGAGTTGAAGAGATATATCTGAGTGTCTTGGGAGACAAAGTTTGCTAGAGTTTGCAGGTGGGAGAACTAGAAAGACGAGAACTGCATACAGATAGCACTTTGGAAATCTATGGTAATCCCTCCTTGAGTAATCAATGTTCAGCTCATGTGTGTGAAGCTTAAAAAAGAACTACTTGAAAGGGCAAGAGATATGCATGTTCCATTCACATCAGGTTGGAGTGCTTGTCTTGCCAGATCCGAACACTTCATGATCCACAGGGTGATAGATGAAGTCTATAGAGGGTGGGGTCTTGCCTCTTTGTTGGGGAATCTGGTCTTAGATTTAGAACCTGTTTGGTCTCAGTGTTTCCAAGTAACTTAACTGCATTCCAGAACAAAGCATAAGGATATTTATTGGAAACAAATCGATCTAACATCCAACCAGACAAGATTCACAATGTCTGTCATCAAGTAAATAAATAAGTAAAATCATACCAGGAATGCAAAGCAGCCAAAAAATATGATCCATAATATGGAGAAAAAGCAACCCATGGAGGCCATCCCAGAAATAATACAGATGTCAGATTTATCAGGCAAGGACTTTAAAATAGTTATTATAACGTAATTTTATACGTTTAAAAGGTTTAAGGGAAATATGGAAAATATCTAAAAGACTCAAATCAAATTTGTTTGCATAAAATTTACTGTGTGCAAAATAAAAAAATATACTGAGTGGAATTAACACAGGATAGACACTGAAGTATAAACGATGAGTAAACGTCAAGTCAAAGGATGAAAACTATTTGAGATGAAAACTATTTGAGATGAAATGAAAATACAAGAGAAGAAAATGAATAAAAATAATAAGTTAGTTGAAGGACAACTGTAGGTAACTAAATTTACAAATAAGTGAAGTTGCCACAGGAGAGAGTAAGAGAAAAATATGTGTAAAAAAAACTGCTAAAAATATTACAAATTTGATGAAAAGTATAAACTTACAGGTCCAAGAAGTTCAGTGACACCCAAGTACAATAAATATGAGAAAAAACAGCCTAATTAAATTGTTTAAAACTAGTGATAAAGGAAACATCTTTTTTTTTAAAACCAGGATTTATTGAGAGGACAGAAAAGCTCCCAGAGTGGGAGAGAACCCCAGGGGGTTGCCCAAGAAAGCCTCTTAAAAGTAGCCAGAGGAAAGCTACATCTAGAAGGACAAAGAATAAAGTCGCTAATCTCTTTTCAAAACGAATGCGTATAGAATTGAAGACGATTGAGCAGCATCTTTAAAGTAATCAAAAAAAAAAAAAAATCAGAAGCCCCCAAATCTGTCAAGCTAGACAAAATGAAAGCAAAATAAAGATTCATTGAAATCTAGAACAGCTAAAAAATTTTATCACTAGCAGGCATGAACTGCAAGAAATATTTAAGACAGTTTTTCAGGCAGAAGGAAAATGATACCTAATAAAAATATCAATCTATAAAGGAATGAGGGGCACTAGAAATATTGACCACATGAGCAAATATATGTTATTCTTCCTTATTATTTAAGTCTCTTTAAAAGGAAATTGGTTGTTTAAACAAAAATAACAACAATGTAGTGTGGGATATAGAACATGTAAAGTTAAAATGCATGAAAACAATCACATGAAGGTGGAGAAAGGAAAATAGAATGATACTAATGTAAATTTCTTATATGTGAAGTTGCATAATAGCACTGGAAATTAGTTTGTGAGAAGTTAAAGATGTATACTTTAAACCCTAAAGCAACCATATACATAAAAAGACATAGCTAATAAGCCAACAACAAAAATAAATGAATTTTTAAAAAATGCATAGAAAGAGGAAAAAGATCACAGGGACCAGTTAGAAAATAAATAGAATAACAGACATAAATCTGTAACACCTTAATATTCACATTAATTTTAGTAGTATAAATTCTTCAATTGAAAATTAAAGGTTGAAAAATTGAATAAGAAAGGAAAAAAACTGTTTTCCTTAAAGAAAAAAACCTCTTTAAATATGAAGACAAAAATAGGTTAAAAGTAAACGGATAGAAAAATATATAATATGCTGGCATCAGTCAGAAGAATGTTGGAGTGACTGTATTAATATCAGATACACACATACAAAGATTTTGCAGCAGGGAATATTACCAGGAATAAAATTATTGTTTCATAATTATAAAGATGTTAATTCTTCAAAAGAATATAATAATTCTAAATATTTTGTGCACCTAATAATGATAGATAAGCAACCCAGTTAAAATAAACAAAATACTTGAATGGACAAAAATATACATCAACATTTGCAAAGTTCAACATTATTAGTTTTCAGGGAAATGCAAATTAAAACCACGATGAAATGCCACTGCATATGCATTAGAATGACTAGAATTAAAAAGACAAATTCCATCCCTAGATTTTTACGTAAGAAAAAGAAAAGCATGTCCACAAAAAGATTTGTACTTGAGTTTTCATAGCAGCTATATTCCCAACAACCAAACACTAGAAATGACCTGTATATCATTCCAAAGGTGAGTAGATACACTGTGCTATATCCATACCATGAAATACTTAATAATGAAAAAGAATGAGCTGGGCTCGGTGGCTCAGTCTGTAATCCCGCGCCTTTGGGAGGCTGAGGTGAGTGGATTGCCTGAGCCCGTGGGTTCGAGACCCGCCTGGGCAACTTGGTGAGACCTCATCTCTACAATAAATCAAAACATTAGTTGGTTCGTGGTAGCGCGCGCCTGTAGTTCCAGCTACTTGGAAGGCTGAGGCGGAAGGATCACTGGAGCCCAACAGGGTGAGGCTGCAGTGGCCGGGAGCGGCCACTGCACTCCAGTCTGGGTGACAGAGTGAGACTCCAACTCAAACAAAACAAAACAAAACAAAACAAAACAAAACAAAAAGAATGATATACTGATGTATCCAATAGCATGAAGGAATCTCAGAAGAGTATTTAGTGAATAAAGTTAAATATATATATACCTATAATTTTATTTATATTAAATTCAATGAAAAGAAAAACTTTCCTATAATGATGGCAATCAGAACAATGGTTACCTCTATTAAAGTTGGGTATTTACTGTAAGGAAATATGTCAAAACTTTCAGGAGTGATGGAAATGGTAAATATCTTACTCTGGGCGATTCCTGCATGAGTGCATACATTTATCAAAACTCTTCTAACTCATCTTGCATACCACCATCAGATTGGTCACTGTGGAACAATCTATGACAATAAATAAAATCAAATCAATGAAATAGTTATTTTTTGAGTCCCCACTATAAGCCATGTCAGGCAATTTAAATAAATTATCTCTGTTAGTTCTCAAAATAGCCAGTGATGAAATGCCTGTGTGAGGACTGCAACACACCCTTTTCCCAGTTAAACAACCATTTAACTGCTGCACATTACAAAAACAGCTATTTAAAGTGTCTGGAAATTTTCAAGGAAAATACAGCAAATGGAGACACATCTATTCAAGTCAATTCACTAAATCTTGGTAAGAACAGTGAGACTCTGTAGCATTTGGTCTATGATCCACTCATATACCTGCCCCCAAGCTAAGTGTGCAAAAAGCTCTACTATGGGCATTTGCACTCAAGAGGACCATCTCCACCATTCCTGGTGACCAGCCTAGGGTTATGGTTTCATTCCAAGAAGGCGTAGCCATTGTCATCTCTAATGCTTGTAGCTCCATACTGCCAAAGCCCTCTTCTGGACAAACAGCCACAGTGCAGTCTCCCTTCCCTAGTCAGCTTCCACTCATGGGGTAAAATCTCTGTTCCAGGTATGGCAGTGTGGAAATACTAGGCTCTTGAAGGCCACTTTCTTAGTTTGTGGACAGGGAAAAGTTCCATGCTGGCAGAAACTTGACCCTTCCCAAAGGCTTGCTCATAGAGCAGAGGTGTCGCTATGAGAAAGTGAGCCAAAGTTCCCACCCTCAGCTCTAGTACAGTAATCAAGAACACAAGGTTTTCACTCAGAAAGACCAGTTTTAAGGACAGAAAACTCCAGAAATCTCCCCAGGGACTGACTTTATTAATAGCAGAGTTTGGGGGAGGTGTATATGTAAAGGCATTATCAAACACAATGGAGATGTTGGCCATGATCAACTAAGAGAAGACTGGTAGCTCCATGATACTTCAAGTGAAAAGAAAAATTTTGCCAACCAGAAATTCAACAGAGTGAACCAGGAAAAGAGACAGTTAAGAAGAGTCCTATTAGGGTTAAAGTATTCCCAAAGGACAGGCAGCAGTATACCACTATAAAAGATCAAATTCTTAAGCAATGTATGCTTTAGGACCTTGCTATAAGCAATAGAGCAGTCAAGTAACAGTGAGTAGAGACTAACAGTGTAAAACCAAGTGGTCCAGCCAAATGATCAAAGCGGTTGCAAATAGCCCAGGCTGCATACTCTTAAAAGGGATACCAGAGCTGCACTCTGTGAAAGAAGATTTTACTAAAGTTGTTCACTCAAGTTTATTAAAAAAAAAAAAAGTTAACGAGCAAACAACAAAAACAGCAAGCCGTAGTTAAGGAGTTAGTATCCAGATAAGTTGTAGTGTATTATATAGAATGCCTAGTTTTGAAAAGGTAAATTATGAGGCAGTAGAATAAACGGGAATGTGTGATCTGTGCACAGGAAAAAGAAAGGAAGTTGGGCAAGAGAAACTGCCTGTGAAGGGTTCCAGATGTCAGATTTAATAGACAAAGATTTCAAAGTAGATGATTTCAGTGGTGAATTCTGCTTATCTAAAAAACATATTTACTGATGTTTTAATACCAGTTCTTCACAGATTTCTCTAAACATTAGACGAGGAAAGAACTCTTCCTTTTCTGTGAAGCCAGTTATTACCCACATGGCAAAACTAGACAAAGATGTCATAAGAAAAATAAACTACAGAACAATATCTCTTATGAGTACATAAAAATTCTCATTAAAATACCATCAAATTGAATCTAGCATCATATAAAAAGGATTGTCCATCATGACAAAGTTAAATTTATCCCAGGAATGTAAGAATTGCTTAACATCTGAACTAAATTATGTAATGTACAATATCAAAAGGATAAATATATGATCATCCTAACATATACATAAAAAGAATTTGACAAAATTCAACACACTTCATGATAAAGAAAAAACTCAAGAATCTAGAATCAAAAGAACTTCCTCAGCTTAACAAAGGGCATCTATGAAAGCCCCACAGTTAACATAATATTTAATGGTGAAAGACTGATGAATTTTTTGTGTATGTTTTTTCCTCAAGATTAGAAAAAAGACTCTCACCACTTTTATTCAACATTGTACTGGAGGTTCTAGTCAGGGTAATCAGGTCAGGAAAAATGAAATGAAAGTCATCAAATTTAAAAATAAAAATGTAAAACGATTTCTGTTTGCAGATAATATAATTTTGTTTATTGAAAATCATTTAAAAAATCTAACAAAAATCTGTTAAAGCCAATAAACAAGTTTTCTATTGTTTTGGTGTGCAAGATTACCATATAAAGATCAATTATATTTCTATACACTGGCAATGAACGTTTTGAAATGAAATTAAGAAACAATGTATTTTACAATGGCATCAAAATGGATTAAATACATATATATTTGACAAAAGTAATGTAAGATGTGTACATTGTAATCTAAAAATCATTGTTAAAAGTAATTAAAAAGCTAAATAAGCAAGTATATTCCTATTCTTATACATCAGAGAATGTAATATTCTGAAGATAGCAGTACTCCCCAATTTTTCTATAGATTCAATGTAATACCTATCAAATTCTCAGCTGAATCTTTTGCAGATTTGACACACTGGTCCCAAAATCTGTATGGCAATGCAAGGGACTTTGAGTAACCAAAATAATCTGAATTCACGCTTTCAGATTTCAAAACTTGCACCAAAAACTTGATTCCAGGATCAAGACTGTGTGGTTTGACATAAGCAGCGACACATGAGTCAGTGAAAGAGAGTTGAGATTCAATAAATAATTTTTTTACATTTATGGCTAATTAATTTTGGCAACTATGACAAGACAATAAAATGGGAAAAGAATAATCTTCAACAAATGGTGTTTGATCACCTGGATAGCTATATGTAGATGAAGGAAGTTGAATCCCTTCCTCACACCATACATAAAAATTAACTTAGAATGGATTGTAGAACTAAATGTAAGAGTTAAAACTATGTATGTCTTAAAATAAAACCTAGGAATAATTTCTTGTAGATGCAGGTTATGCAATGATGTTTTAGTTACAGCACCAAAAAAGCAAGCAAAAAAGAAAAAGATAAATTGAACCATCAATATGTAGAACCTTTGTGCTATAAATCATACCATCAGAAAGGTGAAAAGAACAATATGCATAATGGAAAAAATACTTACGAATCAGACATCTGTTAATGGTTTTGTACAGAATATATAAGAACTCTTACAACTCAATGCTATAAAAATAGGTAACACAATTTTCAAAAAATGGCCAAAGAATCTGAATAACCATTTCTCAAAGATATACAAATGGACAATAAGCACACAAAAAGATTATTAATATCATTAGTCATTAAGTAAATCAAATAAAAAACAAAATGAGATGCCACTTCATTCCTACTAGATAGTTACAATTTAAAAAAATAGACAATACCAAGCATTGGCAAGAACATAGAGAAATTAGAACACTCATGTATTCCTGGCAGAAAACTAAAATGGTGCAGCTGCTTTTGAAAACAGTTTCACAGTTCTTCAAAAAGTTAAACATAAAGTTAACATGTGGCCCAGCAATTCTACCTTTAGATATATACTCAAGTGAAGTAAAAGCATGTGTTCACATAAAAACTTGTATGCATGTTTATAGAAGAATTCTTCATTATAGTAAAAAAGCAGAAAAACTCAAAATATCCATTGTCTGATGAATGAATGAATAAAATGTGATACATTTATACGATGAAATATTATTTAACAATAAAAATTAATGAAACTGTGATACATACTACAATATAGAAAATCCTGAAAACATTGTGCTAAGTAGAAAAAGCTAGTTACAAAAGACCACATATTATCACACTTACATGAAATAGCAAGAATAGACAAGTCTGGAAGAGAAAGTCGATTAGTTGTTGCATAGGACTAGGAACACAAGAAATGATGAATGTCTCTTTATTTTGCTTTTTGTCAGGGTGATAAAACATTTGAAAGTTAGCTTGTAGTGGTGCAACACTGTGAACATATAAGCCATCACTGGGTTTTAAACTTTGGATGAGATCATTGGAACACATGTAAAGTATGTCTCAACAAAGCTCTTACATTTCAACCTTGAGAAAAAAATATGTGATTATCCATATTATGTTATGGGTGAGGAAACGCTTAAGGGCACATAAACTACAGTTGGTCAAGTGAGGATTCCAACCAGACCCTAGCTGATTACAAACCTCATGCTTTGTCATCATACCACTCATTTGTGGAAGTGGATTGTACTCAGATCTTATTGATCATGAGGGAACAGTAGAATCCAGACTGGTAAGTGCTGTCCAGAAATGCGCCCATAGTGTGTGTCCTTGAACACAATTAATCCTGAGCACTTTGCTGGAAAGCAACTGAATGGAAGAAAAAAAATCTCAGAAAGGGGATGACAATTCCCTGAATATGGAGGTTTAAAATCTTCTTCATAAGGAGGTTGTATGGGTGACGGATCTGCATTACAACCCCAGTTGAGAAATAAATTATTGGAAGCTCAAAAAGATCAACCAATTTGTCTAAAGTCACAAAATTAGCAAGTGGATGAACTTTATATGCTAAAGACTTTTTTTTTTCCTCCTGGCATTTCCATTTTCTCTCTGCATAAATGATGTGGAAAAACCTTTATTGTGGTAAGATATACTCATATTGGATGAATCATTACCTCCATGAAAAGTAATCACTGTCAGCAATTTTGTATCACCTAGGTTGTTCACTGGAATAAGATGCTTGCATTGGGAATTTTATTTTTTTGTAGTTCGTTGGCCTTAGAATCTTACACATGACCATTTGAATATGTGGGTAGATTTAAACTATCGTAAGGATGGGAAACACAGCTGGAATATTCCATATACAGACCCTGCAACAGCACTCTTTATCAGGAACGTTCCACACCAGTCTGATTCTTTTCTATTTCTGATAACGTGTTTTAAAAATAGACCATCATTAAGTCTGCAAAGACCCCCCTTCTAGTATTAAAGTCTCAGATGCTCTTGGCACATATTGTTCTAGTGAGAATAGACAAGAACTGTGTGTTCCAGGCAGGTCAGTGGATGGTTCTGGCAGGCTGGCTGCCTCTAGTGAGCAATTTAAAGAAGAGGATTGGTGTCAGGAACTTTCAGATAGAATCCGTAAACTCAGAGAAGTTATTATGCCTGCTGAAGCCTTCACAAGAGGAGTTAGCATTTACAGAGGGTTTTTAACTTATGTCTCATTTAAGCTTGGCAAATTTGGCAATGAATATTATCTCTAATTTAATGACAAGGAAACTCAACACCAGTGAAGTTATGCAGGTTGGCCAAACTCACAGAGATGTTCGTGGCAGAACTGGCATTTGAACCCAAGTCTGTCTAAAATGGAAAACAATGTCATTAGTGACTCCACCCCAAGACCTCCCACTGCCTCCTGGATGCTGTGTCCTCAGCAGTGTCTTGGATACCGACCACTTTTAGCAGCATCATCACTGTAAGATGGAAAGTCTGGATTGGCACCCAGACCAGAAGCAAGCCTTTCATCCAGTTGCCTCAGACTTACTTGTCCTTAAAGGAACCAGCTCGGAAGAGAAAAGAAACAGACCTGGTCCAATCTCTGCTACTGACTGTATGCAACCTTGGGAAAGAAAGTGACTCCATTTCACTGAGCTTTGACTGATTCATCTTGTGTTATGGATCTATAGTCCTCTCCTGCTAACGTCACAGGGCTATTATGAGTATTGAATGATGTTTCAGATATGGAAGGATGGTATTGGACTCATTTAAGACCATGCCTCTGCTCTGACTTAGAATATCCTGGGAGGTGGTGGTGATGCTCATCTTTCTCACCCCTCTCTTTACTTTGTTTCTGCTTGGGGCTCCCTTCCCCATCCCCTACCTCATGGCTACCACTGGCAAGTGCTTTCAGTCTTACTCCCCTCCATTGTTACATTAGCATAAAGATATCCAATTAGCAGTGTCAGAAGGTGACAGCTTCATTCTGTGACATTGGTAATTGTCAATCTTGGCTTCATAGTGCTTTTACATTTAAATTCCTCCTATGAAATAGAGGTTTGTAACCTGGAGTCTCATTCATTTATGGGCCTCAGGGAGCTCACAAAACATCTGAAATTACATGCAAAATCATCTGTATATGTGCCTTTTTCTGGGTAGAGGCACCAGAATTTTTATCAGATTCTAAAAAGATCCAGTTACTCTCTGAATAGTAAAACCAAAAAACAAAAAAACTGTTTCATGGCCATGTAGCAGTCGCCTACATTAGAAATTTTGTTCACATGCAGCTGTCCCCCTTCCCTCATCTTTAGTATTCAATGTATTACTGAGTTCTACCTTCTGGTATCTTCTAAACTCTAATTTCCTTCCAAGCTTGCTTCCCTAGTTTAGACTTTAACCATCTATTGCCAAGAGTATGAAACATTCAAAGTGGTTTTCCTGACTCTGCTCTTGCTACCTTTGAACAGTTGCCTTCAGGAGAGTCACCATGACTTTTCCAAAGCACATGTCTAACCTGTTACTACTCTGCTTACAGTGGCTCCCTAGCACTTTCGGTGAAAAGCTTAATCTTATTATGCTTTATCTCAGGGACTTTCTTTTTTTTTTTTTAAATTCTTTTTTATTTTAATGTAAAGATGTGGGACACAATTCAGGGTTAGGTATACAAACATTGATCATGCAGGTATCCCTGTTAATGAGGTATGCCCCTCCCTGCCCTAGCAGTTTCCCTCAACTGCCAATCCCACCCCACCCCCACCAACAGTTTCCCATTATTGCCAATTGCTTTCTTATAGCATTATAATTGTTCTAGGTCCTCTTATGAGTGAGAACATATGGAACTTTGTTCTTTGTTTCTGTGATAAGTCACTGAGTATGATCGACTTCAAATCCATCCAGGTTGCTACAAAGTCCATATATTTGTCATTCTTTATAGCTGCATAATATTTCATTGTGTATATGTACCACATTTTTTTAACCCAGTCCAGCTTCGATGGGCAACATGGTTGGTTTCATGTTTTTGCTATTGTGAATAGAACTCCAGTAAACATCCATGTGCAGGTATCTTCTTTATAGAATAGTTTGAGTTCCTCCGGGTATATTCCCATTAGAGGAATTGCTGGGTCATATGGAAGGCCATTTTTTAGGTCTTTAAGAAATCTCCAGACTGTTTTCCAGATAGGTTGTACAAGCGCGCATTCCTACCAGCAGTGTAGAAGTGTTCCTTTTTCTCCACATCCTCGCCAGTATCTGTTGTTGTTTGTTTTATTAAGGATGGCTATTCTTACAGGAGTTAGGTGCTATCTCAATGTGGTTTTGATTTACATGTCTCTGATGATGTATCTCAGGGGCTTTCAAGGCCCCTGACCACCTGGCCCCACCCAACTTTTTAGTCCTGTCTCTTTCCCCCTTCCTATGAACTCTGTGACTCTGTTCCAGCTGCTCCCACACTGTCAAAATTTCATTTTGCTGTTTCTCTGAGGATATCTTTTTGCCTTGTACATATAACAAAATCCTCAGCCATTAAGGCCTAGCTCCAATATCGTGCTCATTATGAAGGCTTCTCCCTGTCCCCACAACTTACCCCTACAATAGTGAACTAGTCCCTCCTTCCCTTATGCTCCAAGTTTCTGTCTTATGTAATTGTTTCTATCAAATTGCATTTCCTTCATTCTATAGATCTCTCTTTCCCCCATGTACTCTGACCTTCAGATTATCAGAGGTGACCAGGATAAGTAAGATCCAGTTATTTCTATAGATGTTAGTTGGATAAATAAATCAAAAAGTTAATAATTTCTGCTGAAGAAGTGGGCACTACCACTGATGATACAAAGTGAGACTTGGGATCAGTTTCAAGGTTCAACCATACTTAAAAAATCGTACCTCACTACCTTGATCTGTAAAATGGGAGACCAGGGTCAATAATGATGTCTTAGAAACATTTGGGTCAATGGACACAGGCTACATACATGTTGCAAAGAGCATTAAGTTAGGAATTAGGAACCCTAGATTGTAATATCAACCCTCCTATTAACTCCTTATATGGCACTGGTAAAATTGGCTCTCATCTAAGGGTCTCAGTGTTCTTAGCAAGACAGCACTGAACCAGATTATCTCTTAGATCACTTCTAGCACTAACATTTTATGAGTCTAAAAAAAGCAAACCATAGCCCTACACTCGGAGCTGGTTTCCTGACCCTGTTTGGCAAAGACAAATGGAGATATGGAAACTGCCACACCTCAAAGAAAAACACATCTTTTTATGCGAGGGCCTTCAGGCAAGAGGTGGTGGGCATGTGACATTTTGGTAACATTCATCTGGGACTCTGTAAAGATACCTCAATTGTGTGAAACTCTGGCATTACTGCCCAGTTTCCCAGAAGAGCTTTTATGAGACTCTCCTGAGTCAAAGATCCCATACAAGATCATCCAGAATTATGACTCAGTCTGGTAAGTTAATAGGAGGGTCAAGAAGCCAAAGGCCATGGTTGAAAATCAAAATCTTAAGTCCAGACCAAATCCCAAAGCTGGCTCAGGTCTTTAGAAGCATAGAACAGTAAATCAAGTGTTCTTTCTAAAAAGAAAATGGTCAGAGTGAATCTTTTATCTATGTGTGCCAGAATATTTTTCTCATGAAAAACAACAACAACAAACAAACAAAAAATTATTCTGATACAACGAAAAGTATACCAGACCTATTTCAACTAGCTGTGCCCATCTCCTTGGGAAAGTCACATAATCTTTCTAAGCCTCAGTTTTCCCATCTGTGCCCTGGTAAAAATCCTCTCTTTTGCTTATCTGTGTTGTTGAAAGAAACAGTGGACTCTTTGCATGTGTAAGCTCTTTGCTGATTATAAGGTGAGACTACCATTAGAGGGAATGATCATAATAGGAAAATCGGGGGACTGGGGCAAGATGGCGATGGGCAGCACTGCCTGTGAAACTCTCCACGGAGGAGAATGCAGAGAGACTCTGATTCTCACCCTGGAGGTTGTGAATCCCATCGTCTGCAGCCTGCTCTTCACATGGAGTTCGAAGGTAGACTTTGCTGAGGCATCGCCAAGGTCTGGGCAGCTACTGTGGTGGCTGCAGCTGC
>NW_007096692.1:93325-94454 GCF_000164805.1 Carlito syrichta
TCCTCCGAGGTAGCCGAGCAGCCACTTCCTCTGAGGCAGCCACTGCACAGAGGCGGCCATTACACATTGCATAACCTGTGCCAGTGGCCCAGCTGCCACCACTGCCACCATTGCTGTTGTGCTGCCGCTGCTGCCAAGGCAGGCATTCCACATCGCACCATCAGTGCCTGAGGGGCAGGCGAGCAGCTGAGATAAAGACCATCTGGAGCGAGGGATAACACCACCTGCTGGCGATTCAAGCCCACCACCAGCAAGCACTGGTCCGAGGCTTGGGGTCCCTTGGACCCATGCAGGGCCCAATACTGCGGCCCCCTGCTGCTGCTGTTCCACTGTGTGTGTGGGAGTCTCGGGTCTCAGCAAGCTCCCTGGCTACATCGTCTCTCATCATCACCAAGCCGCTGGTGACTCCGGTCCTGTTCCTGGTTGAAGTACCCTGTGGGGGGCCCAGAGACACTCTCGTCACTCACCGCCTGCCCTTTGGAGCTTTGGACCTCTGGAGCCCCGGGCCCACCCTGGCTGAGGCACTCAGCCCATGACCCCAAGCTTGGGGACCCAGACAAGCGGAGAGAAAGGGATCTATGAAAGAGAATCTGCCTCCACCTTTCTCCAGGCAGAGATTTCCATTGCCCTGCCCTCCTATCAACAAACTCCACCTTGGTTCCTAAGGAAATGTTGCTAAACAGGAGACAAAGCCCCACCCCTAAGCTGAATCAGATAAAAGCAACTCCCAGGCAGCCAAACCCAAGCTGTGAGTAAACCTAGCTGCCTGCAATGGAAAAGCAAAGGGGAGAGGCTGAGATCAGAGCTGAAGTGATTTTAGTCTGATCTCTTATTGTGACATGTGATTTTATCATTTTGACTGTTAATTTTGATCACAATCATTGTTTACCTTCTGACCTACACTGTTTCATTTTTATATTGGTCTGTCTCTGTGTAGATATCAGTATTCTTTAGGGAATCTTTCTTACGTGTCCTCCTCCACTTCTCTCTGGCCTTGTGTCTCTTTCTCACCCAATAGTTGGTATGTATGTCTGTTTTCCGTCTTGCTCTTCTCTCTCTTTAACTTCCTATTGACTCCCCCTTCCTCCATTATTTTCCTCTTTTATACCCCCATTTTAATCTAGGAACC
>NW_007096692.1:95187-95607 GCF_000164805.1 Carlito syrichta
AAGAGATTCAGAGAACCCCTGCAAGACAACAAATGAGAAGACAAACTCCTAGACACATAATAATTTGCCTAAACAAAGAAGGCATAAAACAAAAAATCCTAAAGGCAGCAAGAGAAAAAGGCCAGATCACCTACCATGGAAGACCAATCATAATAGCAGCAGATTTATCTGCAGAAACCCTATAGGCTAGGAGAGCTTGGAGCCTTATCTTCAAAGTCTTAAAAGATAAACAATTTCAACCAAGAATAACTTACTCGGCCAAGCTAAGCTTCATCAGTGAGGGAGAATTAAAATCTTTCCAAGATATCCAATTCCTAAGAACTTATACTGCCACCAAACCACTTCTACATGAAACACTTAAGAAAGTAGTAAACACAGAAGAAAAGGAAAAAAGAACAATGTTCTTCACAAGAGTACAGG
>NW_007096693.1:0-1128 GCF_000164805.1 Carlito syrichta
CCTCGCTAAACCTCAACGTTTCCCTCTGTTAAATGGGGATGACACACTATCTGAAGGGTTCTTGTAAGGATGGAATGAACTATTTGACTGAAGGAAGAAATTGCACATGAGTCACCTCATAAACCAGCACTCTAAGGGGCATATTTTTGGAAATATTGACATCTATCTTGCTGAATGTCTCTGCTCCCTGGAACACTTACATACTTCTTCAAAAGCCAATTATTTTGTTTTTTTGTTAGTTGGTTTGTTTTTTTGAGTCAGAGTTTCACTCTGCGGCTCAGGCTGGAATGCAGTGGCATGCTCACTGCCACCACAGCCTTGACCTGCTGGGCTCAAGCGATCCTTCTGCCTCAGCCTTCCAAGTAGCTGGAACCAAGGCATGTGGTTAACTTGAAGGTAGGTCATTTGAATTATCGAGTTAGGAAAGCAACAAGACCAAATATGAAGAAAAGAAAAGAGGTCATAATGGACTTATGAGCTACCATCAAGGAGGCCAATATGTGCATTATAATTTTAAAAGGAGAAGAGAGAGAAAGGAGCAGAGAGCTTTTCTGAAAACATAATGGCTCAAAATTTCCAAAATCTGATGAGTAAAATGTTCACATAAGTTTAAGAAGCTCAGTGAACTCCAGTTAAAAAAAAACTGAAAAGAAATGTACACTGGGAAGATGGTGAGGTGGGGTTTCAGGAAGATGGCAATGGAGCCAGTTGGAGTGTATGAGTCTCTGTTTAAGTGAGTGTGTGCAAGGACGAATTAGCATGTGTGTGTGAGTGTGTGTGTGTGTGTGTCTAAGTGAATGTGCGAGTGTCTGACTATGAACTCAGAAACAAGTGACCTGAGCTCGCCAGGTAAAGCGGTTACAATTCCTCCTGTTCTGACCCCAGACCTTCTTGCAGCAGTGTTGGAGCAAGTGCCATTTTGGGGAGTCAATGGGACCCTTCTCTAAAAGAAGCCACAGGGAGCAGCTGGGGCTCAGCGCCTAGCACCCAGTCCCACCACCATCTTTGATGCCAGGTCAACATTAGCAGTGGCTAAAGTGAGAGTGCAGTGAGAGAAATGGATGCTGATATCTATCAGAGGGACAGACACAGAGGTGCCACTATTGCTGTTACACTGGAACCTGGGCA
>NW_007096694.1:0-838 GCF_000164805.1 Carlito syrichta
CTAAAAATTTGGACTGCCAATGATGAAGCAATTTTAGCAATTGCCACTTTTCTATTCATTGTCTAAAGGAATCAGATAAATTCACATCTGACATCAAATCATTTATTACATTCATATCCTCTACCTTTTAAAAATAGCCATGAAAGGAACCAAATATAGGCTTAAAGATTAGCATAATAAATATGTTGGTCATGAGCATTTGATCCTCTCACCAATTTAATGAGAAGGAGAATCTCCTGGAAGACTCTCAAACCATAAGCTGTTACAGAAGAACAGCAATTTCTGAGTAATACCTGAAAAAGAAGAATAAAAGTAGCCTGAACTCTCTCACTTCTACTTCACTCTGCATGCTATTCTTATTATATGAGCCTGGCTCATGTTCCTAGAAACATAACTTGCAGCAAATCTCAGGATCTCATCACATGATGTATTACCAAAACAATCAAGAAGAGTTTTCTTGAGCATTAGGCTTATGTATCCTGGAGAAGATCAAGGATTAATGTATACAACCACAACCATTCCCGCTCCAACTTTAGTAGGCAACTCTTTAATAGCTACAGGAATATGACTCTACCATTCAAACCAAAATAAGAAAGGGTATTTTTCAGAAAGGAGTAGGGAATAGTTCAGAGAAAACAATACATTGAATGCATCGATTTTTTTGGTCATTTGTTCTTGTTTTTATTCATTAGCCAAGTCTTTATTAAGCACATACTATGTGCTGGGCGCTGGAAATATAGCAGCAAACACACAGAAAATACCAAGATAATAACAATTCCATAAAGTTTGAATTATATTATCACTGCTAGAAATAGAATAAACAGGGGTTGTTTTTTTG
>NW_007096695.1:0-1070 GCF_000164805.1 Carlito syrichta
AAATTATAATAAATACATTAGATATTAATCCAACAATATCATTCATCAAATTAAATATCAATCTTTGTACCATTTAAAATAGCTAACAGAGTGAGTGAAAAAACAAGACCTAACTTTATGTTGTCTACAAGGAAAATGCTTTAAATATAAATACACATATAGATTAAAAATAAATGAATGGAGAAGGTATACTATTCTAGCGCTAACCAAAATAAAGCGGGAGTGAGTAGCTATATTTCAGTCAAAGCAGACTTCAGAGAAATGAAAGTTATCAGAAATGAAGACAAGTATTACATAATGATAAAAAGGTTACTAATGTAAGAAGACATAACAATCCTCAACATGCATGTGCCTAACAACAGAGTATCAAAATACATAAGATTAAGACTGATTGAACTTTAAGGAGAAATTCACGTATCCAATATCATAGTTGGAGATTGTAACCTGCTTCAATCAGAAATTGACAGATCGAGGCAATAAAAATCAAGAACATTGTAGAACCCAATAGAACAATCAGTCAGTTGGATTTAATTGACTTTACCAAACAAAAGCAGAATATACATTTTTCTCAGTTTTTTATGGAACAGTCTCTAAATAAAACACAATCTGGGACATAAAACACGACTTAATAATTTTAAAAGAGAAAGCATCACACAATATCTCCTTGTAGACAAAAATAAAATTACACTAGAAATGAATAGCAAACAGATATCTTTAGAAAAATCATAATATATTGGAGCCTAAAGAACACATGTAAAAATTACACAGGAGTCAAAAAAGAAAACACAAGGGAAAATTTTAAATGTTATTATTATTTTAGTTGGAGTCTCACTCTGTCGCACAGACTGGAGTGCAGTGGACGCTTTCGGTCACTGCAGCCTCAACCTGCTGGGCTCCGGTGATCCTTCCACCTCAGCCTTCCAAGTAGCTGGAACTGCAGGCGTGCACTACCATGCCCGGCTAATATTTTGATTTATTGTAGAGATGAGGTCTTGCCAATTTGCCCAGGCGGGTATCGAACACGTGGGCTCAGGCAATCCACTCACCTCGGCCTCCCAAAGAGCATGATT
>NW_007096696.1:0-915 GCF_000164805.1 Carlito syrichta
GCTTTGCAGAAGTTTGTCAGTTTAATAAGGTCCCATTTGTCTATCTTCTCTCTTAAGTCCTGTGGGTTTCGGGTTTTGATACAGGAATTGGATGCCAGTTTCGATTTCCATGAGAGTATTTCCTTCCTTTTCTAAGGTTCTTATGGTTTGAGGTTTTACATTTAGGTCTCTGATCCATTTGGAGTTAACCTTTGTGCATGGGGATAGATAGGGGTCCTGTTTCAATCTTCTGCATGTGGTCAGCCAATTTTCCCAGCACCATTTACTGAATAGGTTCTCCTCTCCCCATTGGTAGGTGGTGGGGGCTTTGTCGAAGATGAGTTGGTTGAGAAATTGAGGTTTTGCTTCTGGAATCTCAATTCTGTTCCATTGATCTATATGCCTGTTCCTGTACCAATACCAAGCTGTTTTGATGATTGTAGCTTTATAGTAAAGTTTGAAATCTGGTATTGTGATGCCACCTGCTTTGTTTTTTTTGCTGAGGATTGTTCTGGCTATTCTTGGACGTTTGTGTTTCCATATGAATTCCCCTATTGTTTTTTCTAGGTCCGAGAAGAATGTTGTTGGTAATTTAATGGGTATTGCATTGAATTTGTAGATTGCCTTAGGTAAGATGGACATCTTCACAATGTTGATTCTTCCGATCCATGAGCATGGGATATTTTTCCACTTGTTCATGTCGGCTTTGATTTCTTTGAGCAGTGTTTTGTAATTTTCATTGTAAAGGTCTTTCACGTCTCTGGTCAGGAAGATGCCAAGGTATTTCATTTTTTTTGTGGCTATTGTGAATGGAACTGTGTTTTTTATTTGGGTTTCTGTTTGTTTATTATTGGTGTAGAGAAATGCGATTGTCTTTTGTACATTTATTTTGTATCCTGAGACTTTGCCAAAGGCTTTTATCAATGTAAGGAGACC
>NW_007096697.1:0-10642 GCF_000164805.1 Carlito syrichta
CTCCTACATCAGATATTATGAAATTAGGGCTCATGGATTCATTTGTGTAAGAGTATCAGGGGGTTGTCTGAACCCCCCTCACCAGTAATGCATTTCATGTGCATGGGAAAATATGTATGGGTAAGAATCAATAGTCTTTTTAGCTAATTTCTTAGTCATGAAAGAATTAATTAAAGAGTGAGGAAGAATTGAATACCCACGGAGTCTCTTGGCTCACTTGAGTAATTGCACTTCATAAAAATGTACACGATTATAAACACTCTCACAACCAAAAAGACTCATATGACAAATTGAATTGCTCATAAAGGCATTTGTCAGACATAAATCACTGTAACAAATGTGTCCAAAGAGGTTTGCTTCTAATATGCTCAATTCTAATTTATTACAAAACAGCGCACAAACCTACTGCACAGTGAATTCATCTGTTCATTCAACAAGTAGGTAGGGGTGCCCTGCTCATGAGAAACACGGTCTCACTCTGGACTCAGATACAGGATGGTGATGGCAGAGGGTAACGCTTCCACCCTCATGGAATTTGCATCCTTGAAATGCAACACTTTAGTCACAAAGGCTGCTCTCATACTACTCTACAGAGAATTTCATTTTTTACTCAATGCTTTGCCTGTGTGAATGTCTTTGTGTACCTGCTGCACTTCCTTCTTTCCTAGATTCCTGGGTATGGTGGACTCCGGGAAACACTCCAGGGAGTGGGAGTCACCCCCAAGGGTCCCACAGTCATGGACTTCAGATCTGGGGCTCTGAGATGTTGTCTCTGAACTCCAGATAGTGTCTGACCCCTGGGGAAATTAATAGGCCTGAGTAGACTCCTCCCCCATTATTTAGTTCCAGGAGTCAGTAGGCAGATGAGGGTGTAGTACACATGCTGGAATAAGAACCCCCATTCCTGAAACTATCTGTACCTGTATCCACTCTGTGAACATTGTGTGTAGACATTCCCTGCTTCCCACCTCCTCCCCACAGAGGGAATCTCTACAAAGACAATCCCAGCCAAACTCACTATCTAAGTCTTCCCAAGCCCAGTCTGTCTTGGACATACCAAAGGAAGTGTGCTCTCTCTTTCTCTCTCTCTCTCTCCCTTTCTCTCTCCTCTGTCTTCCTTTCTTTGACTATCCCTCTGTCTCTCCCCCCTTTTCTCTATTTCTCTCTCCTTTCCCTTCCCTTTCTCTTTTCCCATTTCTCTCTCTCTCTTTTTCTTTCTCTTCTCTTTTTGTCTATCTCTCTCTCCTCTCTCTCTCTCTCTCTCTCCCCCTCTTCCTTTTTGTCTATCTCTCTCTCCCTCTCTTTCTCTCTCTCTCTCCCTGTTCCTTTCTGTCTGTCTCTCTTTCTCTTCTTTTTCTCTTTCTCCTTTTCTTTCTTTCTGTGTCAATCTCTTTTTCTACCTCTTCCTCTCTCTCTTTCTCCCCACCCCCACTCTACACTCACTGAGGAAAGACCATGTGAGGACTTAGTGAGAAAACAGCCATCTGCAAGCCAGGAAGAGCAGCCCTCTGAGCAGCCTAATCACCTGGAACCTTGATCTTGAACTTTACAACCTCCAGAGCTGTGAGAAAATAAAGTCCTGCTGTTCACATCCTCAGTTTGTGATACTCCGCTGTGGCTGCCTGAGTAGATTAATACAGACCTATGTGTAGAAGAGCTACAGGGGCCCAAAAATGAAAAGTGGTGAAGACTGTTCCCACATGAGAGTAGCGTCCAGAACAGGCAAGCAGGTGGGCCTGTCCCCATGGCTTGTCTGGTTACCAGCACTGCCAGGAACTCAGAGACAGGCTGTTATGTGAATTAAGGGGGCTGCCACTGACCTGGCAGGGGAAACTTCTCTGTAACACATGGGCACTGAGTTGGGAGGAGATGATCCCAGGAGATAAACCCTCATCAGGATGGGAAGACACACTAAGACACACCACAGATCACAGAGCTGAGTCAAAATCTCAGGCTGTGTATGTATAGGCCCTTCAGAGGGCCAGAGGTGATCCCAGGAGACAAGCCCTCATCAGGATGGGAAGACACACCAAGAAACACCATGTATCACAGAGCTGAGGTGAAATCTCAGGTGTGTAGTGTCTTCAGAGGGCCAGCAGATATGAGACATCTCCCAGCAGCAGATGTCACCCACATGGGAAAGTGAGGTCACATTTCAGGTGATGCCGTCTCCATCCAGGGATGAACTATCTGGAGCCCTTCCACCAGGCCAGGGGAGTCCAGTTAGAAGCCCTCTCACAGACCCACAGGCAGAACAGCAGGATCTACAGAAGGAGAAAAGGCCACTCCCACAAGCACCACCTGCCAGGAGAGCCCCACCAAGGCCATGGTCGATGTTGGGGGAAACTTTATTTCCTCTTTGACCTTCCAGTTGGCAGAGGTTCAAACAAAGAGGATCCCGGCTGGGACAACTCTGGAGGGCCTTCTATCAAACACACCCACCACTGACCAGTATCTGTCACCCAGACTGTGAGTCAGATGGGGCAAGCACACCCCAGGCCCTACAGGAGGTGCTGTCTTGTGGGTCAACACACTGCTTTCTGCAAGGAAATGAGCATTTACTTACTTGATGTTTTCCACCTCCCCTTTCGGAAAGCATCCATGCTGCAGCAAGGTGAGTGCTTAATAGCCAAGAAACCGGTTCTTGGATGAAAAGCATGGATAGGAGGAACTGGTGTGTCACGCCTGCCACTTCCTTGGGTGTAAATTCTCCCAACAAGGATGCTGAGTGGGGAAGAGATACCCACGGGACGGAGGGGTGCCTCTCGGCCCTGCAGGCCAGCTCTAGCCTGGAGTGGAGTTGGACCGAGGCAAGCCAGGCCCCTGGGGCACAGCTTTGAAGAATCTACCTTGTTCCCAGAGCCTGCATGACCTTGAGAGTGTGACACCCTGGACACTTCTCTCAAGTCTCCACGCATCATACTGGAGAGCTGACTGGCTGCGATTCAGTGTATTCTTGCTCAATAGCAACTTGGGGAGGCTGCAAGAATCTCAGGGAAGAGACTGTCCTCTTCACATCTCTGCCTTGGTTGCGACCCTGTGGTGGCTCAAGAGGTGAAACAGTTGTTCTGTGAAACCAGAGAGGAGGCACCAGAAAGCAAGTTTCAAAAGGAGACAGGCTGTGAGGGGAAGGGAAGAGAAAGGGTGGCATCCAGACCATGCAGGAACACAGGAGCCAATATGTAGATGGGAGCTGGGGGACAAAGAAAGACCAACCAGCTCATTGTCTCCTCTGAGGCCACACCTGGACAACAGAGACATCCCCATGGGGAAAGTGTCATCTCTTCTCTCTCTTGAATGTTGCCTGCTTGCTGCCACCAACCCAGGGAAGCCACGCGGAAGCTCAAAGAAACAAGTCCCTGCGTGACTGCTGCCTGTGGTGACAGCCTGACAGTGGTGATCTCTTCCTCCCAAAACATAAATATATTCATTTCCTTCTGATCCAGAAGGAAGAGAGCATGGAGTGGTGATGAGGAAGGTCCATCTGTGCGTCGGTCTCAGGGACAGCTGTGGGCACATGGGCTTTCAGGCCTTGCTGCTGGAGGGCCTGTGGGTGGCTGCCACATAGCTGGCCAGGGTCAGACTGGGCAAACCTGCCCGGGGGGCCATGGCGTGCTCCACACCAGGAAGAGGCAGGAAGATGCCCCTTCAGGACTCCATGGCTACCACTGTGAAGCCTCCAATGAAATTGTCACTTCTCAGCAATCTGAGTGGCTCTGTCATGTGGGGCATCGATGTGCAAGGGCAACCTGTTCTGCTCACTTGAAAACCAAAACAAAGGCCAGGCTCTGGGTCATGGTGATGTCTATAATCCCAGCACTTTTGGAGGATGCTGTGGGAGATGCTTTGGGGCCAGGAGTTTAAGACCAGCCTGGGTAATATAGTGAGACTTCATCTCTTAAAAAAAGTAAAGACCCAAATGAAAGCCCAGCTGGGTGAATGCCTACAACAGAACTTTTGGTCCTGAGCCATGCCAAGGAGGTGGTGTTTCCAAAACTTATTCTCATATCCCCTCTCCTGTCTTCCAAACACACATGGGGGTCCTGGGTTTGTTCTGCAGTTTAACAGCAAAGATGCACCAGTGGCGACCAATATATTCAACAGTGACCAGACTTCAGTAATGGGGAAAAATCTCAAGGAGGAACTCCAGGGCATGATGGAAAGCCTAGGCAACTCAGTACAAATCCTGCTGGGCCACTCGTGGGGCTGAAATACCAGGAGAATAATCCTTAGGCTGTCTAGGCTTCTGTCTTTTCCTCCAAAAATGGACATCATAATCAGCCCCTTTGAGTTTGCGCTGAGTCTCATACAGGTTTACATATAAAAATTGCTAATACTGTCTAAATGTAAAGATACCTCTGGAATAGCAGGTATGTATTTATGTATTTTTAGATTCGGGGGTGTAAGTGCATGTCTATGACATGGGCATGTTGTGTTCTGGGAGGAAATGGGGCTTCTGGAGTCCCTGTTCCCCAAATAATGAACGTTGTGCCCAATAGGTAGCTCAGATTTTTTTGGAGTCTTTGTTTGTTTTAGTCAAAGTGAGTCTCACTCTGTCACCCAGGCTAGAGAGCAGTGGCCTGATCACAGACAACACAGCCTCGACCGACTGGAATCAGGCAATCCTTCCACCTCAGCCTTCCAAGTAGCTGGAACCACAGTTGCACATCACCAAGCCCAGCTCACTTTTTAAATTTACTGTAGAGATGAGGTCTCGTCAAGTTACCCAGGCTGGTCTCGAATGAACCCCTGGGCTCAGGCAATCCTCTTGCCTCTGCCTCCCAAAGTGCTGGGATGACAGGCATGAGCCATCACACCCAGCTTCCAATATGTAGTTTTGAAGCCCTTATTCTCCTCCCTGCCTAATCCCTTTTGGCGCCCGCAATGTCTGTGATTTCCATCTTTATGTCATATGATAGGTGTTTCATAATTAGCCCTGTGTCCCTCACCCCTTTGTCCTTTTGCTTCATTTGGTCAGGAATGAAGCTTTGTTCACCAGACAGCCTGAATATTAGGTCTTGTCTATTGATGAACTGTGAGACCCTGGACATGCTTGTTCCTTTGTTTCCCCATCTCTAAATTCAAGGTAGTGAGATCTATGTTCCTGAATTGCTATAAGAATTCAGTGAAATTATATACATAAAAAGCTTAACATGGGGTTAGGTTACAATTAGCACTTAATAAATGCTATCGGTGTGTCTTTCTTTCCTCAGAGAGAAACTCCGTGAAAGAAGGGTATGGAGTAAGTTGCAATTTCTCTATTCAAAACAAACTGAGAATGTGAAATAGAGCATTGAACTCCAGCACTGTGATCATCCATCGACAAGATAAAAAATTCTGGTTTGGAATGTGTTATCTAAGGCCACAGAGACCACACAAATGACTCCATGAGGGTCCTGGTTTCACTGGCGAATGGCACAATTTCTGCTATTTTGGGGGACTGTCAAGAATGTTAAGTTAGAGTCACTTCTTTTTGCTGAAAGTAATAGGTTCACAAGACAAGTTCTAAGCTAAGACAAGATAAACACATAAGTGCTTTGCTGAGGTCACTACAACCTGCTTCCAATTTTCTAGTGACTTTTCTAATAATTCTAGCACCAGCTAATTAAGCCACCAGCTTACTAGGAAGCCCATCTTACCTTCAAATTAGCATAAGAAAAATAAGGAAACAGTTGAGGAAGAAGACATACATAAGTCTTGATTGCATTTAGCTGAAGATTTCCTTTCTTGGGGAGCACAGCAAAAGTGTCACTCATGCTGTGATCTGGAGTGAGCTGCCCTCAGCAGGGTGAATCTGCATCAGATAATTTTTTTCCCATTGAGATGGTGTTTCCTAATGATATTCTGTTATTGAAAATAGTTAGCAGCAGACCAAGAGGACCAAGAAAGGCATACCCGCTTAATCCTCTCCTGAATGGCAGCCCCCAAAACTCTAAATAATTTAACAAAAGGCTTAAGTTTTGACAGCATAAGAGCGGCATGTGCAGAAAGAAACTTCCAGCAGGTGAAGAGGTGCTCAGTGACGGGAACCTGGCTCGACCTCCTGCTCCTGTGACATGCTCCTTCCTTTTTCCTCCCTTGAATCTTTCTCTGCCAGAAAACACTAGTCAAAGTGGCTTTCGGCACCCCTGTCAGGAGTTTGTTTTATAATTTAAAAGATTAAAGTTGAAAGGCACCTTGAGAGAAGGGCTGCCAGCAGTCCCTGTATGTCCCTGAATCTCTACCTGGGGACCAGATCGTCTGTGTGGACCGGGGCCCCCTGCACACTGTGCCCGGTCAGCGGGAGTGTGTGGGCTGCTGTGTGGTGGGTCCACCTAGCGATCATGCCAGCTATGCCCCCTGACGTCCACACGTATGTCATTCCTAGGGCAAAAATGTTCTCTCTGGGGACTTGGGATCCATCTGGAACAAAAAGGACAAAGATCCCGATCCCTGCCATCCTGGGATTTGCATCCTGGAGTTGGGGAATGGATACATCTTACAGAGTCAACTTACAAATAAGTAAATGACTATATGTATTAAAAATGTATTTGAAAAAAACAGAAAGCAGGAGGGTAGGAGGAACAAGCTTGGTGGAAGGAGGGTGGGCAGGGTGGATCCCATAGAGGTGGCATCCAGGCAGAGGGGACAGCCAGCATGACCCGCCAAGGCAGAGCCACTAGGTGTGGTGAAGGAAAAACAAGGCACAGATGGGGGACAGGAGGCCAGCCAGGGAGGACTTTGGATGTTCGAGGGAAGGTAGGTGGGGTCGAGGCCTGAGCATGGTGAGAACTTGAGCTTCTTCTCTGAGGAAGCAGGGATGTCTGCTAGGTTCGATCCAATGGACAAATCAAATTAAACCGGAGATTAAATTGGTGAGACAGAGCCAGGAATGATGACTCACACCTGTAATTCCAGCACTTTGGGAGGCAGAGGTGAGAGGATTGCCTGATTCTAGGGGTTTGACACCAGCCAAAAGATTACCTGGGTGTGGTGGTGCGCACCTGTTGTCCAGCAGGCCGAAGCTGTGGTGGCCATGAGCGTGCCACTACACTCCAGCCCAGGCAATGGAGTGGAATGAGACTCTAGCTCAAAAAAAAGAAAGAAAGACAGAAAGAGGAGAGACAACAGTATATTCCATGCAGAAAGGAGTAGGCGGATGTGGCAGGGGTTAAATCAACTGAGTAGAAATCGCAGAAGGGAGAAATACAGACAACACTTTGTCTCTCCCCACTAAAGAGCTGTTGGGCTGCTTGTTTTTAATTTATTTTTTTAAAAAAACCTGCCATTTGAGAAAAAAACCTGCCATTGAGAAGTTTATCTGTGTAAGGAAGGGCTCCAGCACATTTGGAGTGCCGAGGAGGATGCCACTTTGTCAGTGTAGGTGAGAGAGAGAGAGAGAGAGAGAGATCCTCTCTGGGGAGACCCTGAAAGACCCCTGAACTGTTTGTTTGTTTGTTTTGAGTTGGAGTCTCTGTTGCCCAGACTGGAGTGCAGTGGCTGCTCCCGGCCACCGCAGCCTTGACCTGCTGGGCTCCGGCAATTCTTCCGCCTCAGTCTTCCAAGTAGCTGGAACTACAGGCACGCGCTACCACGCCTGGCTAATTTTTGATTTATTGTAGAGATTAGGTCTCACCAAGTTGCCCAGGTGGTTCTCAAACCCGCGGCCTCAGACAATCCACTCACCTCAGCCTCCCAAAGGCATGGGATTACAGGCTGAGCCAATGAGCCCGGCCCTGAACAGTTAGATGACTGGGGAAGGAGCCAGATGTGCACAGGGACCAAGGACTTTCTAGAAGAACAATACCCTGAACCTTGCTTCTTGAGGCCAGTGTTACCAAAAGCTTCCTGAGCAATCGAGAAGGTTCTGATCAAGACTCCCTGGATTCGCTCTGGGTGCCCAAGGGGCAGGGCCTTCTGGTGGACCCTTGGGGTTGGAATAAGAAAGCATAACTTGGCCGGGTGCAGGATCTTATGCCTGCATTTCCAGCACTTTGGGAGGCTGAAGGAATAAGATTGCCTGAGCTCAGGAGTTCAAGACCAGCTTGTGCAACACAGTGAGACCTCACCTCTACAAGAAAAAGAGAGAAAAAAGAAAAGAAATTAGCAGGGTATGGTGGTGTATGCCTGTAGTCCCAGTTACTTGGGAGGCTGAGGCAAAAGGATTATCTGAGCCCAGGAGACTGGGGCTATGGCGAGCTGTGATCCTGCCACAGCACTCCAGCTTGGGTGACAGAGTGAGATCCCAACTTGATAGGTAGGTAGATAGGTAGGTAGATAGGTAGGTAGATAGATAGAAAGATAGATAGATAGATAGATAATCGGTAGGTAGATAGATAGATGATAAGTAGGTAGGTAGATAGATTTTTTTAAGCAAAACACAATTCACACAGCCTTCAGGTAAGGCTCAATCCTGCATCCCTGAGTGTCCTCAAGACTGCGGCTCAATTTCTTTGACTCTCTTGGCTCTGCTGCTCCTGGCTGTCAACTTCTGCTCTGGCTGCTTTCCCCATAGTAGCCTGAGACTGCCAGCCACACCCCAGCCAAGGGTCCCCATGCCTATCTCAGGAAAGTGTCCTGGAATGCACTCTGCCCAATCCTCAGCCAATCAGTGTGATGACCTAGGTGGGGTCATCCCAGGGAGCTCAGTCCAGTCAGGGCTCCCTCCTGGAACTGGGGAAGGGCCCAAACCCTCAAGTCTCCCAGAAGCCATGCAGGGGGCTGGTGACACAGGTGTGGTAAGAGGAAGATGCTCACTAAGAGTCCACCTATCAGTCAGGTGAACCCAGGGCTCTTCGCACACGTCAGCCCCGCCTACTCGACTCTGGAGTGTCTAACAACATCTCTGGGTACGGGACCTGTCAGCCAAATCTATGAGAAAATCTGCACTAGCTCTTGGACTGAAGGCTGGGCAGGGAAGGTGACTTACTGTTCCTCCACACAGGAGGAACAGGTGCTTGCTGAGGAGATGCTGGGTCACCTATTTGGTCCAAACATCCACACCAGGTTGTGGAGTCGGGAGAATTAATGATTCTGCTCATCCGCAAAGATTGTGGTTTCCTGCAAACATCCTTGTCTTTCTCTTCCTCTGTAGCAGCCACGAAGTTGGTGCCATAGATAAAAGTTTTTAATTGACACGAGGACATTATAAATGGGTGATCTCTAGATCAACAAGGGGGGGGAACAAAGTGACGTCAGAAAGTAAGATGTGGAAAGTCAAAGGTGCAGAACGAGATGCAGTCTGCTACTGGCTCTGCAGAAGCATCTACGTGATTTTACATCCAAGCACATTTGATTCACAAAACCTTGTACCGTCAGGTGTTTGTCAGAAGGGCAATGACATGAGGCCACAGAGGGGGAGGAGGATTTTTTTCTACATATCTTTCATTTTTTAAATTTTGAGTCATAATGTATTTGGTGTTCAAAATTTTACTTTTAATTTCACGTTTGGAAGATAGTACATTTTGGGGTGCGAGATTAAACACAGTGATCTGTTTGTGGAGAGAAGCTTGGTCAGGAATGAGCGTTCTGTCAATTGCTGTGTTCTAACTCTCCCACTCACCTCATAGAATGCACGTGGCATTCTAGCAGCAAAGACCCCTTCCATGGGCAGTCTGGAAAGTTGATCCATAAGGAAAGTGTCCTGCCACCGATGCCTTGTGATGAGGCCTTTTCTCGAGTTACCTTCCCATGAGTGTAATGAAGCCCTGTCCCCACACAAAAAAAATCCAAACCAATCCAGGGCTGCATTGACATAACTCAAGAAAAGTGGGTCTTCAGATGCTGTGATCTGAAGGCCCTAGAACAAGTTTTTATTTTTTCATGATAAGGAATTCCTTCTACCAGGAAAGGGTCTATAGACATTTACAGAAGCGTAAGTCTTTTCCACAATAAGAGGTCTTAAATTTTTCATTATACTATCCGTATGTTCATCTGTCTGCTTTGTTCTATAGATAAATTGACCTTGATGGTGACTGCGGTAAGAAAAGGGCAGAATAGGACTTAGTTAATGAGTGATTCTGGGTGTGGCAGCAATGTGAGGTAAAGGCTGCTTCCCTACAGCTCGGTGGAGAGAACTGTGATAAGAGAGTTTGGTCACCACATAACACACAGTGTGTTCAACACAAAGGATATGATCCCTGGAAGTCAGAGCAATATTCACATAATGAACAGCAACTTAATTTCAACCAAATAACAACAATGCTACTAATTTAAATATCATTGCTAGTAAAACTATACTCACATCTAGTTTTCAAATTTTAAAGGCTAGTGGGAAAGATTTATATCACAGTAAGTCCCCTACACATGAACAAGTTCCATTCTAAGAGCATGTTCATAAGTCTAATTTGCTCATAATTTCAACAAAGTTGGTCAAGGTACCCAACTAACATGGTCACCGCTGCTTTTACACTTGCTTCTGGACCTCCTGGGCTTGACATAAAGATACCATAAGATAAAGATACTTTGCTACAGTCAAGTACACAAAAGCACAAGCACTTGTAGAACATGCACGCACATGACAATGGACGCCAGATGCATGAACTAACTTATGTACACATCAGCATTTTTGAAAGTTAGCAACTTGAAGGTTTGTGCATTGGTGACTTTCTGTAGTTTCATCTGTGTACATCTTCAAGTACAGAAATTAAAAGCATTTATGTCA
>NW_007096698.1:0-6692 GCF_000164805.1 Carlito syrichta
CTGAGCACAGGGGAATATATGATAAAACAGCGATGCCCTTCGGGGCTCTCCTTGGGTGTGTCTGACCTCAGCCTCTGTCTCCACCTCTGTGTCTGACCTCGGCCCTCATGTCCCCTTCCTGTCTGGCCTTGGCCTCCATGTCCCCTCCATGTCTGGTCTCAGTCCATGTGTCTCCTCCATGTCTGACCTTGGTCCCAAGTCCCCTCTATGTCAGGCCTCGGCCTCCTTGTCCCCTCTGTCTGCCCTCCCTAAGAAGCTGCACTGGACAGCCCAAGTGTGGACCCCATAGCCCGTCTGAATGAGTTGACAGAGATTCAGGGCCTGGCCCACCTCCTGGGAGATGCTTCAGGAAAATGAGTGTCCCCTTTTGTGCTTTAATAGAAGCACATGAAATGAAAGCGTCTTCAGATGGGATATCTCACCCAGGAGAAAGTGTTTCCGCTGCTTGCCTGACCCCTAAGAGACAATATATTGCATTCATCCATCTTCTCTCTGTCTCTCTGTCTCTGTTTCTCTCTCTCTCTCTTTGTCTCTGTGTGTCTCTCTCCATCTCTCTTACTCTAGTATCTGTCTCTGTTTCTAATTGTCTCCTACTCTGTCTCTATCTCTCTTTCTGTCCTTCTCCCTATCTGTCTCTATCTCTCTGTCTCTGTCCCTCTCTCTCTCTCTCTTTGTCTCTCTGTCTCTCTTGTAACTGTCTCTCTCTGTCTCTGTCTCTCTGCCACACTCTCTCTGTCTAGCTCGCTGTCTCTGCCATTATCTGTCTCCATCTCTCTTTGTTTCTGTCTCTCTGTCTCTGTCACTGTCTGTCTCTGCTTTTCTCTCTGTCTCTGTTCCTCCCTCTCTGTCCCTTAGTCTCTGACACTCTCTGTCTCTGTAACTGTCTCTGTCTCTCTTTGTCTCTTTCTCTCGGTCTATCTCTCTCTGTCTCTGTCTCTCTGTCACTCTCTCTCTCTGTCTAGCTCTCTATCTTTGTCCTCTCTGTCTCTCTGTCTCTATCTCTCTTTATCTCTGTCTCTCTGTCCCTCTCTCTTTGTCTCTGTCTCTCTCCATAACTGTCTCTATCTCTCCCTGTCTCTCTCTCTGTGTCTCTCTCTGTTGCTGACTCAGGTAAAGGATGAGAAGGAGCAGGTAGGCGCAGAGGCTCTCTGTCTACCTCTGTCTTTATCCTTCTCTCTCTTTGTCTCTCTGTCTTTATCTCTCTGTTTCTATCTCTGTCACTCTGCCTCTTTCTCTGTCTCTGTCCCTCCCTATTTCCCTCTCTATGTCTCTCTGTCTCTCTCTCTGTCTTACACACACACACACACACACATACACACACTCAGCCCCACCCGGTCTCTGACTCTCAGCCTTGCCAGGAGGCTCTGCTGTGCCTACCCCCAGCCCCACCCCCACTGACAGAGACACCCCCATTCCAGCACCTGCTTCCTGATGGCTTCTCAGATCCGCTCAGTTCCCAAGTGACCTCAGCCCTCCCTCAGGCAATCACTCTTTTTTTCTGCTCATCGAGGGCACGTGGCTGTCATGGTCATTACCCTGTGTTGGAGCTTGCCTGTGCTTTCTGATGCTAGGACTCCCGTCTTTCAGCCTCTGCACCCACCTTCTCCTTCTCATCCTTTCCCTGAGTCATGCCTCCACCACCGCCCCACACCACACCCTGCATTCTGCAAAAACCATGTGGCAGTCCCTGTCATGACAGAGAGTTCTGGAAGGCAGGTACAAACATGACTGGTCCCCATCACGAGTGCCATGCTGTACGCGTATCTGATTTGTACCCTTGGCCTCATGAGGTGAGAGGGTACATCTTCTTTGAGGAGTCAGTGGAGCCCACGCTTTTGGGAATGTGGCAGCTTGTGTGGCCATGGTCATGAGTGTCAACCACTTAATCCCACACCAAGGAGGGTTGTGCTTGGCTCCCTGGGCTGGGTTTTTCCAGGTAGGAGTTGGGCTCTGGGAAGTTTCGCCTTCTGCTGTGTTCCTGCACACCTTCAGGACAGTGGGTGAGTGGGCTTCAGGTGAGCTCTGGGCTGTGGTGGAGGGCTGGCTTGGCCACGCCTGGATCCCTGTGGCCTCCCTGGTGCTCCCATGCCCACAGCTCATCTCACCTCTGGCAAGACTCCTTTTCCTGGAACACTTTTCGTGCCTGCCTCCTCACCAAGGACTGGTCCCTGGTCACAGGTCCTTGCGGTGATTGGGATAACATGGTTTAAAATGTAATGCTGAATCTTTGGGGTTTCTCACCATAGGACCCAAACAAGTTTTTTTTTTCTTTCAAAAATGGAGATGTGACTTATATCCCTATGGTTCACCCTCGGAGAGTGCACAGGCCAGTGAACTTCAGTGAATTCACAGCCATGTGCGCCCTTACCACTGTCAATCTTAGAGTGTTGTTGGCACCCCAGAAGGAAACCCCATTTCCATCGGCAGTCCCTCCTGCTTCTCACCCTAGCCCCTGGCAGCCATGGAGCCCTCTGTCTCTATGGATTTGCCTGTTCTGGTCACATCCCATGGGAGTGAGTCATGCAGTGCGTGGACTGAGAGGCAGAGCCACACGTTCTTAGCTTCTGCCTCCCTTGTTGGGGATGAGTCTGTCCCCTGGTGCCTGTGCCCAAGGCCAGCCCTTGTCCTGCTGCCTCCTGACATGCCTCTGATGACCTCATGAACATTCTTGTATCAAACCTATCATTGTATCGAGGTGTGGTGGTGCATGCTTGTAGCTCCAGCTACTCAGGAGGGTAGAGAGGGAGGATCATCGGGGTGACATAATGAGATTCCTTCTTTAAAAAGAAAATGTCATTGTCTGGCAGGCTGGCTTTTGTTTTCATATCTTCTGGTCCCAGCATGTCCTCTCTTTCTCACCTGTGTGTTTGTTGACACAATGGAAAATCATTTGGGCTCATAGATTGAACTAGAAATGCTTGTGTGTGGCCTTCATGTGCACTAACATTCTGCCTTCAAAGAAAACTCATCAAGGAGTACTCAGGGAGAAGCTGGGAGCCCCTGAGAATGGTCTTCATTCTGAAACTTCCAGTCCATGGAGTGTGACCTGAGGTTGACTCCAGCCTGCCTGGGAGGACCCTAGGAGACAGGGATGCCTTTGGCCTCCATTTGATGCTTTTAAAAAACACTTTTTAGCCAGGTGTGGTGGCACATGCGTGTGGTTCTGACTACTTGGAAGGCTGAGGATGAAGGATCACTGGAGCCCAGAAGGTCAAGGCTTAGGTGACCATGAGCATGCTGCTGCCCCCCAGCCTGGGCCACAGGGTGAGACTGACTCAGAAACATGGCCAGGCTCGGTGGCTCATGTCTGTAATCCCAGCACTTTAGGAGGCAGAGGCGAGAGGACTGTCTGAGTCCAGGGTTTGAGACCAGTCCGGGCAACTTGGCAAGACCTCATCTCTACAATAAATAAAAAAATTAACCAGACGTGGTGGTGCACGCCCATAGTTCCAGCTACATGGAAGACTGAGGCAGAAGGATCGCCTGAGTCAGCAGGTTGAGGTTTTGGTGGCCGTGAGCCTGCCGCTGCCCTCCAACTTGGGCAATGGAGTGAGACTCTGATTAAAAAAAAGTATTAAAACTGCATTTTTATTTTTTAATTTAGAAAAATTAGAACTACAGAAAAATGCCAAGAATAGTATCATAAGCATCAGCACATCCAGTGACCCAGAACTGATGATTGTTAACATGTTATTGTTTTTTAGTACTAAGAGTAAAACATTCCCAACAAGGTGCACCGTGTCCCCATTTGCATTCTCTCTCCTCAGAGGCAGATGCTGTCATAACTCAGCACGGACCCCTCTTGTCTCTCATTTCCTTTTCATGTGCATCAGTCAGCACTGGGTGGTATTGTGTCGATGCATTGAAAAGGATATGTGTGTCTGTTACCATGCTGGGCATGCCATTCCTAACTTGGTATCATAATTTTGAGAGTTGTCTGCTGATAAATCTATTATTGATATTCTCCATCCATCAGTCATCCTTCATCCATCCATCCCTCCATCCATCTGTTCATATCTCCACTCATCCATTCATCCATCCATCTCTCCATCATCCATTCATCTGCCTATCTATCATCCTTCCTTCCTTCCACCCATCCATCTTCCCATCATCCATTCATCCATCATATGCCTGTCCACCCTCCTTCCCTCCCTCCCTTCCTCCCTCCCTCCCATCACCCCTCCCATTCATCAATCTGTCTATCTATCCCTCCATCCACCCACCCACTCGTTCATCCGTCCATCTTTGTTATTCAAATATTTGTTTGTTCTTACTATTGTCTCCTGTTCTTATAAGACTTATTATTCATATGAAAGAAATTTAATAATTTTTCACAGTTGACTGTTTGTTACCCCCATACAGTCTTATTCTGGTTCTCTATGTTTTATTTTAAGTAGATCATATTGCTATATCTTCGTAATCATGAGTATTTTCTTCTGCAGTATTATATTCTGCTATTTATTAATCATATCCAGAGAAATTTCATTTCAGTTATTTTATTTTCATCACTAGCATTTTTATAGTGTTTAAAAATCTATTTTATTTATATTCTCATTTCATTTGAATTCCTTTAATATCTTTACATACAAATTGTTAAAAAATATGTTTTATTTGCTCATATTCCTAATTATCAAAGAAATTCAAATTAAAACCACAATAAGATATCATCTCACACCTTTCAGAATGGCAAAAATTAAAAAGTAATACAAAATAGATGTTGGTGAGAATTCAGAGAGATGTGAATGCTTATACACTACTGGTGATATAGGTCACTTCAACCTCTGTGGAAAACAGTATGGGGATTTCCCCATATAAAAATAGAAATGCCACTCAATCCAGCATTTCAGTACTGGTCAGCAATTCAAAATGAAAGAAATCATTGCATGAGAAAGATGTCTGGAAGTGGGAGGAACGTAATGGCCTACTGAAAACAATGCATATTTGCCACTCTCAGCAAAGAAACGTATATGGAAAAGTAGTCATAGAACTTTAAGGGTTTAACTGAAAATCCAAGCTGAGGTTTACTGGACAGTCCCATGGGGCTGTATTCTCGTCCAAGCCCTGGACACTGCTAGAAGGGGTCCAGGAGAGCACTCATGGAGAAGGAAGGTCTGAGTGAAAGTGACAACTTTTCTTCTTTATGTACCACCCAAGCCTCTGCAGCCCCAGTCAGTGAGAGACAGCCCAGGCCTTCTACCTGCACTGCTTCTACATCAGCAAGGTTCTGGAGTGCTCTGATGAATTAGGACAGAGGCACCAGCAGTGATTCACATGAAGACCACAGAATCCCAGGTCCTGTGGACCGCTGGACTCAATGCCCCCCTAGCTCCCTATTAAGACTTTCAGTGGGAAGATCACTTTGGGGGTGGTCTGTATTGCATGAGCTGTTCTGCCTCCCTGCCTCTCCAGATTCCAGCAGGTGCAGCACACCCACTTTGGAAATATTTTCCTGGTGTCAACATATGTTACAGCCCTAGGTCAGGGTTACAGATGCAGCTTGATCTCAAGAGCCCATCGTCACTGTGATAGCCCTTCCCACAAAGCAGGATTGAAACTAGGAGGCAGAGCACCTCTGTGCAATGTGGTGGTGGTGGCGCTGCTCATCTGAGGACTGAGGGGAGAATACCAACTCTCAACTAATGAGACTGCTTTGCTTCCACACATAAGTGAAAGGGGCAGTTCCACCAAGATGAAAGAAAACCACTCCATTTCTCCAAGAGCACCTGTGTCATAGTAGAGCCAGGTTGCTTGCCAATTCTGCTGATGAGGAACAAAGGTTAAGGAGGAGGTCACCAGAGCTCATGGAGAGCCAAGGCCCCTAGTACCAGTACCAGAAGGAGGGAACAAATTCTGAACTAGAGAAAGAGCCCTGCTCTGTCCCTTCCAGACTGCATTATTGAAGCAGTGTCATATGGTTTCTCCTCAGCTTACTACTCTTCCTGCCATCATTGCCTTTCCCAAATGTGGACCAGAGGAGGAAGGTCAAGTATAAAAACAATGAAAACTCCCACCCCAACAGAAGTAACTTTATCTAATAAACAATAACAAAACAAAAAATGAAAACAGAAGAATCTGTCTTCAAGGATAACAAAAAAAGTGAAACAAATATGGGAAATCCCAAAGACTTAATGAGTTAACACCTAAAAAAGGGCTTCCCAGATTCCAAGCAATAGGACCCTTCCAAAATGACCTGATCCTGATGACAGACATAAAATTCAGACTATGGATGGCAAAGACATTCACTAAAATCCATGAGAATGTGGACGCACCCTTCTTCCAGGTCATGAAAACAGTACACAATAAGAAAGACATTCTAAGAACCACACTGAACTATTGGAAATGAATTCATTCCTGGAATTTCAAAATGCAACAACAAACCTTAACAACAGATTTGACCAGATGGAAGAAAGAATCTCAGTACTTGAAAATCAAATGATTTTTTGTTTGCTTTTTAAAACAGGGTCTCACTCTTTCACCTAGGCTAGAGTGCAGGGGTGCACTCCTGGCTCACTGATGCCTTGACCTGGACTCAAGTGATTCTCCTCTCATCTCATACTCCTGAGTAACATACTACAGGTGCACTCCACCACACTCAGCCTTTTGTTTTTGGTAAAAATGAGTTCTCATTATGTTGCCCAAGCTGGTTTCAAACTCCTAGGCTCCAGTCATCTTCCTGATTTTACCTCCCAAAA
>NW_007096698.1:7138-11811 GCF_000164805.1 Carlito syrichta
CAACCACAGAATATACATCCTTTGCATCAGGACATGGGCCATACTTTAAGATTGCCACATACTTGGACACAAATCAAGTGTGAACAAATTTCAAAAGTCTGAAATCATACCAAGCATCTTTTGAAACCACAGCAGAATACAAATAAATATCATTATCAACAGGAACCTCCCAAAATACACAAATACATGGAAGTTAAACAATATTCTTTAGTATATCTTCTGGATTAACCCAGAAGTTAAGTCTGCAATACAATGATTCCTAGAAACAAATGAAAATGAAGATACAGCATACTCAAACTTCTAGAATATCATGAAATCAGTGATCAGAGGGAATTCTATAGCACTGTAGGCACCTATCAAGAAAATAGAAAGATATCAAGTAAATAGTCAAATGTTACACCTAAGGGAGCTGGAAAGACAAGAGCTATCTGATCCCGTTATCAGTACTGTAGAAATTTTCAAAAGAGGGTCACTGCTGAATAAAATGAAGACTAAAAATATCATCAAGATGAAAAGTTTCTTATTTGAAGAAATAAATAAGATCAACAGACCCCTGGCCAGATTAACAAACAAGCAAACATAGATGCAAAAAAACAGAAAATGTGAATAAAGAGAAGCAACAAGGCAATGCTTCAACCAACCCTGAAGACATGTAAGAGATTATTAGAAAATGCAAGAAAGCCAGTATGTAAGTTAGAAAAGCTAGATAAAATGGAGAAATTCTTAGTAATGCACAACCTCCCAAGATTGAAACAGAAAGGGATTAAAACTCTCAAAAGACAAGTAACAATGCAAGTAATTGATTCAGTGATGAGAAAATTCCCCACGAAAGAAAAAGCCCTGGGTCAAATGGTTTTTCAGCTGAATTCTACCTGATTTACAAGGAAGAACTGATACCAATCCCACTGAATGTAGTCAACCAATCAAGAACGAGGGAATTCTTTCTATCTCCTTCTATGAAGCCAATATTACCTTGATACACAGAAATGGCAAAGACCCAACAAGGAAAGAAAATTTCAGGCCAATTTCCTTGATGGACATAGATGCAAAAAGTCTCAACAAGACTCTGGCAAATCACATCCAACAACACATTTCAAGAATCACCCATCATGACCAGACAGGATTCTCCCGAGACTGAGACTGGGTTAACATGCACAAATCAATAAATGTAATTCAACACACAAATAACTGCAAAAGCAATACTTGATTATCTCAGACAGAAATATAAAACATATTTGATAGAATCTTACATCCCTTTTTGAAAAAAGAAAATCCCTCAAACCCCTGGGAATTGAGGAAACATTCCTAATGAGTCATTTATGAAAAACTCGCAGCCAACATCACACACACATATATATATACCACAGACTACTACTTTGCCATAAAAAAAGAATAAGACCAGGCTTGGTGGCTCAGCCTGTCATCCTAGTGCTTTGGGAGGCAGAGGTGAGTGGATTGCCTGAGGCTGCAGGTTTGAGACCCACCTGGGCAACTTGGTGAGACCTCATCTCTACAATAAATCAAAAACTAGCCAGGCATGGTAGCATGTGCCTGTAGTTCCAACTACTTGGAAGGCTAAGGCAGAGGGATCTCCTGAGCCCAGCAGGTCGAGGCTACAGTGGCCACTGCACTCCCGTCTGGGTGTCAGAGTGAGAATCCAACTCAAAAAAAAAAAAAAAAAGAATAAAATTTTGCCTTTTCAGCAACTTAGATGGAAGTGAACACCGTTGAGTGCAATTACTAAAAAATGGAAAATCTATGATGAATTTTCTTACTTATAGTAGGAATTAAATATTGTATATACATGAACATAAAGAATAGAATGATAACAATGGAGATCTGGAAAGATAAAGTAGAGGGAGGTGACTTGAGAAATTGCCTAATGAGTACAATGTACATTTCTTGGGCAATGTTTACACTAAAAGCCCAGACTTTACCACTATACAATATATATGTAAATATTTTAACCTGTACTACATCAATTTATAACCGTAAAACAAAAATGTATTAAAAATAAATGAACAAAATTTTTTATATGTTTTCCTCAAGTGATAACACAGGAGTCTAATCTTGTTCTATCATGTGCTCTCTCAGTTCAGAGTCCTTGGTTTTCAGTCGCATGATCACAGAGGCAAAATGGAGCTGTGACTTTTTAAAGATATTTTAGGACTACACATTTCAAAGATTATATAGTTATTTGTGAACAATGCTTAAGCACTTTTTCACAGAGTTAATTTTCATTAAAAATAACCGATAGTTCGTGACCCGCCTGGGCAGCGAGACCTCATCTCAACAATAAAATCACAAAATCAGTCGGGCGTGGTAGCGCATGCCTGTAATTCCGGCTACTTGGAAGGCTGGGGCGGAAGGATCGCCGGAGCCCAGCAGGTCGAGGTTGCGGTGGCCGGGAGCGGCCACTGCACTCCAGTCTGAGAGACAGAGTGAGACTCCAACTCAAAAAACAACAACAACAACAAAAAAACCGATAAACCACCAGTATCTTAGATCTAAGTTCAATAATCTGATTTAGGA
This sequence comes from Carlito syrichta, assembly GCF_000164805.1. Taxonomy (NCBI): domain Eukaryota; kingdom Metazoa; phylum Chordata; class Mammalia; order Primates; family Tarsiidae; genus Carlito; species Carlito syrichta. Next base: position 9,671 of record NW_007096698.1, read on the forward strand.
TGGAAAGATAAACAAGAATTAAGATTTAAAAGCACCTCATCTCTACAATAAATCAAAAATTAGCCAGGCGTGGTAATGCACGCCTGTAGTTCCAGCTACTTGGAAGGCTGAGGCAGAAGGATCACCGGGGCCCAGCAGGTTGAGGTTTATATTCAGCAACAATAGAGCAAATTTAATATGTTCACAAATTCGGATAATCTTGTTGCAGTGAAATTCAGACATGTTTATGAAAGTATTTTGTATGTATGTGTGCATGCATGTGTCATTGTGTGTATGTGTGAACTTTGATTTCTACTGCTGCCATAACAAATTATCACAATCTTTGAGGTTTAAAACATCACATATTTAGTATTCTGCAATTCTGTAGATGTCACATGAATCTTGATTTAAAATAATTAAGGTATGGTAGCACTCCATTAACTTTTGAGGTTCTTGGAGAAAATTCCTTTTCTTGCTTTTTTCAGCTTCCAGTAGTCACTTGTGTTCTTTGCTTCATGGTCTATTTCCTCCATCTGTTAAACCATAAATGGCGCATATCTCTAACACTATAGTATTAGATCTTTCTCTGACTAAAACTGGAAATTTCTTCAACTTAAGAGCCTGTGGGATTAGATTTGGCTCATTCAGATATCCCAGATAATCACTCTCAATTCAATGTCTTTAACTTTAATCATCTTTGCCAAATAACTTTTGTCACTTAAGATAAAAGTCTACTGCTTAGAATGTGGATATTTGGGGGAGCCATTAACCTACCTACTCAGTAGTTTATTTTGTGATAGTGATATATGACATATTTATATATGTATTACATTTACTATATTATGTATATATGTATGTTATATATACATATCATTAATTTATATATATTGCATTTTTTAAATTCACAAAATATGCAGAAATATATATGCATTTTTATGTACAACTTATGTAATAATAAAATGAAAACATAGCTGGGCTCAGTGGCTTAGCCTGTAATCCTAGTACTTTGGGAGGCCGAAGCAAGTGGATTGCCTGAGCCCGCAGATTCAAGACCAGCCTGGGCAATGTGGCGAGATCTCGTCTTTACAATAAATTTTTAAAAAAAATTTTTTTAAAGTGGAGACGAGGTCTTGATATTTGCTCAGGCTGGTCTCAAACTCCTGGGCTCAAGTGATCCTCCTGCCTCAGCCTCCCAAGCGTTGGGATGACAGGCTGAGCCACTGAGCCTGGCTAATCCTGTTTTCAATAAATAAAACCAAAAGAAACTGCCTAGGCCCATGCTGTGGCTAATGCCTATCATCCCAGCACTTTGGGAGGCAGAGGCGGGAGGATTGCTTGAGCCCAGGTGTTCGTGACCAGCCTAGGTAACATAGTGAGACACCTTATCTCTCCAAAAAAAAAAATTAGCCACTATAATCCCAGCACTTTGGGAGGCTGAGGCAAGAGAATAGCTATTGTCTGTGTTTTTGATTCCAGCCTCCTGGTGGGGCGTGATGGCTTCTCACTGTGGTTTGGTTTGCATTTCTCTGCTGCCTGAGGACACTGGCCATGTCTTCTTGTGCGTCTTGGTCACCTGTACATCTTTGAAGAAATGTCTGTGCAGATACTTTGCCCTTTTTCCTTTTTTTCTGAGTCATGGTCTTTTTCTGTTGCTCAGGCAGCGATGATCTAGATATGTCCCTTATCTGATATTTGCAAATATCATATCCCATTCCATGGTCTGTCTTGCTGCTTTCACAATGGTGCCCAGATTAGTCAGCTTGGACTGCTGTCACAAGGGGCCATGAACGGAGTGGCTTGAGTGACAGACATGTATGTCCTCACAGTTCTGGAGGCTGGAAGTTCAATACCAAGGTGCTGGCAGGACTAGTCTCTTCTGGTTTATAGATGGTGATCTCCTCCCTGTCCTCGCATGGTTGACCTCTGTGGGTGCCTCTGTCCTGATCTCCTCCCCCTCCTCTTTTTTCTTCTTTTTCTTTTCTTTTTTTTAGTAGAGGTCTCACTCTGTCGCCCAGGCTGGAGGACAGTGTCATGCTCACAGTCACCCCAGTGTTGATCTGCTGGGCTCCGGTGATCTTTCTGCCTCAGCCTTCCAGGTAGTTGGAAGTACAGGTGCATGTCACCACGCCTGGCTAATTTTTGATTTAATGTAGAAACGAGGC
>NW_007096699.1:0-632 GCF_000164805.1 Carlito syrichta
TTCCCTGGTAGGTAGTCTGGCCTTTTTCTCTTGCTGCCTTTAGGATTTTTCCTTTCATAGCTACTTTGTTTAGGCGAATTATTATGTGTCTGGGAGTTGGTCTTCTCGTTTGTTGTCTTGCAGGGGTTCTCTGAATCTCTTGTGTTTGGATTTTTTCATCCTTAATGAGATGAGGGAAGTTTTCTTGAATGATTTCATGAAATGTTTGTTCCAGCGTGGCTTCTGTTTCTCTTTCTGCCTCAGGAAGCCCAATTATTCTTAGGTTTGGTCTCTTGAAGTGATCATTCATCTCTTGCAGGTTTTGTTCTGTCTTTTTGAGCTTCTTTTCTATGATTTTGACAGTTTGGGTTAGTTCTGTGTTTTGGTCTTCGAGCTCTGAGATTCTTTCTTCGGCTTGGCTGATTCTGCTTTCCATGCTTATTAGTCTGTTGTTCATTTCCATCACTGTATTCTTTACTGCTGTCATTTCTGACAATAGCTCCTTCCTATTTTCTTCTTGTCTCTCCTCAATTTTTTTAATTCTCTCCATTAATGTCTTGATGTCTGGATTTGTTACATGTAACCACTCATTCTGGGGACTCTTCATTGTCTGTGTTCCAGAATCTGTTTTCTCAGTGTCTGATTTTCCAGGG
>NW_007096700.1:0-1168 GCF_000164805.1 Carlito syrichta
CAGTGTGTTTGGGGTTCTTGTTCATGCTCTGTTGAATCAGTCTTGGGCATTAGATGAAAGTCCCTTAAATTTTTCAGGCCTCATTTTTGTAATATATAAAACAGCAATAAGAGATGCTTGCCTGGCATCTCATCCAGTTGTTGTGAGGATTAAATGAGGTACTGTACCTGAGAGTTCTTTCTTTTTTTTAAGTCGGAGTCTCACTTTGTCACCCAGGCTGAAGTACAGTGACATGTTCACAGTCACCATAAACTCCACCTTCTGTACTCAGGTGATCCTTCCGCCTCAGCCTTCCAAGTAGCTGGAACTATAGGCATACGCCATGACACCTGGCTAATTTTTTAGTTTATTGTAGAGACGAGGTTTCACCAAGTTGCACAGGCTGGTCTCGAACCCCTGAGCTCAGGCAATCCTCTCACCTCCACTTCCAAAGTGCTGGGATTACAGGCGTGAGCCACCCTGCCTGGCTTGTACCTGAGAGTTCTTTAAGGAATCTAGCTCACTACACGCTTTGGTGAAACTATGGTACCTCTAGCCTTTTCTTGACTTTAGAGAATCCCTGACCCCTCCCCATTCATGGTACCCATGGTCTGTGGTAGTTGGGTGCACTCATACATTATCACCCACCCTGTGGTGAAGCTGAGATTTGGTGTACACACCAAGTGTAAATTCATTCTTCTTAAAATGTCATTGCAAAAAGGCAAAGGGAAAGCATTCTCTTTTATTGTTAGGTGGTCCTTAAGCATCCTTTGAGAGGTAAAGCAGTCTTTGAAAAAGCAAATTTTATAGATAAAGAAACAGAGAATAAAAACCTTGCCTAATTTGGTAGTTGTGCCCCTAAGCACCTTGCCTCCATTTAAGTGCTGAGGAAATAGCTGGAATTCAATTAGCAGGATGGAAAACCATGCTACTGACCACAGAACTGGCTTCACTGTCCGTGTATATATTCTTGGCCGTGTACCAAACGTGGTCTAATTTCTCCTGCCAAGGAGATGCAAAACAGGTATCAGTAAGAACATCAGAACTTTCATTCATGTGATTTCTGTCATGCCATATACATGAAAAATTCAGATTTTAGATTAAGGACAGTAAAGATTCCTCTTTTGTATCTTAAAAGGTACTCCTCCCTCCCCATAACAATAAATATTATGCTCCTTGAAGTCTGATA
>NW_007096701.1:0-1831 GCF_000164805.1 Carlito syrichta
AAAAAAGTTAGTTTACCCAAGAGCACAAAATTAGCGTCTATCTACAGTTTTAGACTTAAGTGCGAATGGATAGCTCACTCTCTTTGTTTTTTTTCCCACCAACCGCACTAAAGGGGAAGTACTGTATGTTGTGCACTTCTGAACTAACCCACCCACCACAGACACAACCAGCAAGCCCCCTAGCAAAGTGGCACTTATTGAATATTGTTGATGGCAAACTTTATGATCACATAGCACTGTGACATAAACCAAATTGCTACTGTCAAATTCCAAGGGAAAATTTTAATGCATATTTTAAAAATCTTCCCTGCAAGATGTTAGAATTTAAGAAAAAAACCCTGTATTTTTCTTTCTCATACAAGCTATAAGCCACATTCTTCAAATTCACACACGCGGAACAAAGGGGAGAAAGAGAGCCTGAGCAGGAGCAGTTTCTGTGTCTTCATCTGAGAAAACCTAGGGAGTGAAGCACCAGATCTGCTGCCATTTTTAAACAGCAGGTTGAGTCAGAATAAATGAATAATCTAAGGAAACATCTTTTGTGGCTCTGATATTGTTAACAGAGCATCAAGGCCTAGCTGCCCTTCACCACTTTACACTGCTTCACCCACTCACCTTCAACAATGAAGTTCTACATCAAAGCAGTTTGCTGCTGGACATTTCAGCATGTCAACATGTGACATTCTCACTAACCCACATAAGACGTCTTAGAAGCTAATGATCAAAGGAAAGCCAAGGTTATTCATGTCATATTAGAAAATTTCATCAGTCTCATGCTTTCTTAAGCAGCTGAATCATCAGAAAACTCTAGTCCTTGCAAAAAAGGACAGTTGTTTATCACTATCTGAGATGAAATGGAAACAAATCCAAATGACAAAAAAGAGATAAAGAGAGATGAAGAAAATGAACAAGAGTGAAATCACAAGAAGGAGGGGTTTATTTAGCTACCACTTTGTGTCATGTAGCTACAGCTTTACATTCCAAATCTAAGATCATCTAAGACCTTCAAGAGTACTCTTCACCAGTTGGTGACACTTGTACCATAAGTTCATCATTAGAGCCTTTTCCTATCACTGGAGTGTAAGACGGAATTAGCCAATCACACCAAATTTGCCTTTCAAAAGGCACAAAAAGTAATCTAGTTCACATAATAAAAATAGAATGGTTAAAAGATATGGATACCAGTAATTTTCAAACTCTAGTTACAAATATACAGCAAGATTTTATTCATAATATAATTTACTATAATTTTAGTAAACACTTTAAAATATAAAAGTGAGCCAGGCTCAATGGCTCAGTCTGTAATCCCATGACTTGGGAGGCTGTGAGTGGATTGCCTGAGCCCGCGAGTTCGAGACCTGCCTGGGCAAATTGGTGAGACCTCATCTCTACAATAAATCAAAAAATTAGCCAGACGTGGTAGCGCTTGCCTGTATTCCAGCTACTTGAAAAGCTGAGGCGGAAGGATCGCCGGAGTCCCAGCAAGTCGAGGCTGCAGTGGCCGGGAGTCTGGGCGACAGAGTGAGACTCCAACTCAAAAAAATAATAAAATAAATAAAATAAAATAAAATATAAAGTGTTATATTTTTCCTAAGAAATAAAAAAAATTGACATGTGTTACATGGAATGCATAATTTTATTGTGCTAACTGAATTGTTAAGATTTGGAAATATATTTCATGTTTTAGCAAAATATTTGGCATTCTAACATGGTGAACATTAAATCCGTAGTGAAGTTCAGAGTGCAGTACTTAGTTTCTTACAGATTATTTATAGAAATACATGTGGTGGATGATAGCAAAGAGCCCACCTACAGTCATGTAATGTAAATG
>NW_007096702.1:0-750 GCF_000164805.1 Carlito syrichta
CACCTTCTTCTGTGTAATGGTGTGAAAGAGCTCCATGGAGCTCATGCTGGCACAAGAGCCAAAGATACAACATATTCAAGTCCAAGTGTCTCTATTATTATTCTATGCTATTCTGCCATAGAAGTTCAGTCGACGTTTGAACTCCCATGTAGGATAATTAGTCAGGACACAGGCTCGAATCACTTGACAGTGGGGCCTTCGACCCATTGTGGTTGAAGAAATAGGGAGGAGCAGCACGAAAGGAAAATGGGAAAACTTGATAGGATTGGCCTTCTTTGAAATTATGGGAAGTAATGTGGAAGTTATATTTGAAAGCATTAGAACACTTCACTGAGAATAAAAGCCTTCTTTAGTTCTTTTCAGTAAACCGATTTGGATTTTCCCCCTGATTTCCATCCAGTGGCGTCATTAGTGTTTACTTCACTCTGTGTCTTGCGATCATAGGATTACCTAAGCCATTTTCATAATGGTAACCTCTTTAGGTAATCAGCGGGCACCAACATTCCCTTGAAGAGTGAAGGCTCATCATTCACTCAATCTTTGACTCAGCAAATAGTTTTGTGTAAAATAAAGCAGAGGATCCAAAGCAGAAGGATGGTCAGTGCCCTGCCCTTCAGCCTGCAACAGATGGGGAGCCCAACTCAAAAAATAAACTAAACAAACAAAGCAGAAAGCATGAGGAAGAATAGAGAGAGGGAGGAAAAAAGAGCCTAGGGCCTTATGGCTTCACAGCTGAATTTGTCCAACCAG
>NW_007096703.1:0-695 GCF_000164805.1 Carlito syrichta
CATTTTTAACCATATCTGCTAACAAATAACAAGGTGGTGGATTTTAATTGAAAAGAAGCAGAGCGGTTGTGTGGAGAAGTCAGCAAAAAGGAGAAAGTTAAAGTGCTTGGGTTATTCATGGTACATGATAAACTTGATCTTTAGTGTTGGTTGCATATCAACACCTGAAAGATTCATCAACTATGGAGAAATTATTTGATAGCCATACAGTTTTTCAACAGCCTAAAATTTCTGCCCAGTAATAAGCCTGAATTAATCCAAATGTCACCATTTCCCTGCAGAGTTAAACTCAATCGTGTATAGCTTTCTTGAACAAATGACCATCATTTATGCTTAAAAAAATTTTAATTTGCTAGATTTAAAATGTACAGCAAAAAGAAATTCATGATGAGAATTTTTTTAAGGTTGTGAACGACCTTCTCTGGCTATTTTTAAAACAATTGGGAAAACTGTATTTCTTTCTCTCTCTCTCTCTCTCTCTCTCCTCTCTCTCTCTCTCTTTCTTTCTTTCTTTCACCTCTGAACTTATTATTGACTTCCTGCTTCCCCGAAAGACACCCTGTTCCCGCCACCTCAACGCCTCATAACTTCGGTGTCTTTGGTCTCAGACATCAATTTGCCATCCACTATCTTGCGGGTGATCTTTTGGATGGTTTGGATGGAGCTGCTGCTGTCCAGGCCATCACTGTGACTGA
>NW_007096704.1:0-2007 GCF_000164805.1 Carlito syrichta
CCTAAGCTTCATCAGTGAGGGAGAATTAAAATCTTTCCCAGATATCCAATCCCTAAGAACTTATGCAGCCACAAAACCATCTCTACATGAAACACTTAAGAAAGTACTAAACACAGAAGAAAAAGAAAAAAGAACAATGTTCTTCACAAGAGTACTGGGAAAAGAATAAAATATACACGAACCAACCCCCAAAGCAAAAGAAAGACAAAAAAAAAAAAGAAAAAGAAAAAAGAAAAAACCAAGTGGAAGAACAATAACTCAATAAGAACTCCATGATAGGGATGAACTCTCACATTTCAATAATTAGTCTGAATGTGAATGGACTAAACGCACCACTGAAAAGACATAGAATGACAGAATAGATAAAATATCACCAGGCAACAATATACTGCCTTCAAGAGACCCATCTCACTAGAAAGGACATACACAGACTCAAAGTAAGAGGATGGGAAACAAATTTTCAGGCGAATGGAACACAAAAGAAAGGAGGAGTCGCGATCCTAATTTCAGACAAAATACCATTTAAGCTATCAAAAATTAAAAAAGATACAGAGGGCCACTACATAATGATAAAAGGTTCACTCCATCAACAAGAAATATCTATCCTAAACATATATGCACCCAACATAGGCGCACCAACATTCATAAAGCAACTTCTAGGAAAACTAAAGAAAGACATTGACTCTAACACCATAATAACTGGGGACTTTAATACACCACTCACAACCTTAGACAGATCATCAGGACAAAAAATCAGCAAGGAGATCCGGAACCTCAATGAGACTCTGGACCAAATGGACTTAATTGATACCTATAGAACACTCCATCCAAAGACCACAGAATACACATTCTACTCATCACCACATGGAACATATTCTAAGATCGACCACATAATTGGACACAAATCAAGTATAAGCAAATTTAAAAGGACTGAAATTCTGCCATGCACCTTTTCGGACCACAGTGGAATAAAAATAAACATTGACACCAACAAAGTCCCCCAAAACCCACAAAGACATGGACACTAAACAGCATGATGCTAAATAACTCCTGGGTCAATGATGACATCAAAATAGAGATCAAAAGATACCTGGAAACAAATGAAAATAAAGAAACATCTTACCAAAATCTCTGGGATGCCTTAAAAGCTGTAATAAGAGGGGAATTTATATCCCTACAAACACACATGAGGAAAATGGAAGGAACAGAAATTGACAACCTAACAAGCCACCTAAAGAAGCTGGAAAAGCAAGACCACAAAAACCCTAATTTCAGCAGAAGAATCCAGATCACCAAAATAAAAGCCCAAATCCAGGACATAGAAGACAAAAAGATAATACAAAAAATCAATGAAACGAAAAGCTGGGTCTTCGAAAGGGTAAACAAGATTGATGGTCCCCTAGCTAGACTGACCAAGAAAAAACGAGAAAAAAACCAAATAAGCATAATCAGAAACACAAAAGATGAAGTCACATCTGACCCTGAAGAAATACAAAAGATCATTAGAGACTACTACGTACACTTGTATGGAAACAAACTTGAAAACCAGAAGGAAATGGAAGACTTTCTGACATCACACAACCTACCTAGGTTGGAACAAGAAGAAATTGAGACCCTAAATAAACCAATAACAATCAAGGAAATCGACTACGTAATAAGAAAACTTCCTACAAAAAAAAGCCCTGGTCCAGATGGCTTTCCAGCAGAATTCTACAAGACATTTAAGGAGGAGCTGATACCAATCCTACTGAAGGTATTCCAGGCGATTGAAAAAGATGGAACTCTCCCCAAATCATTTTACGAAGCCAACATCACATTGATACCCAAACCAGGTAAAGATCCAACAAAGAAAGAGAACTACAGGCCAATATCTTTGATGAACACAGATGCTAAAATTCTCAACAAGATCCTAGCAAACCGGATTCAGCAATACATCTCAAAAATCATCCATCATGACCAAGTAGGCTTCATTCCTGGCATGCAAGGCTGGTTCAATATTCTTAAAAC
>NW_007096704.1:2474-66221 GCF_000164805.1 Carlito syrichta
ATCTGTCAAGGCCTCCTTACATTGATAAAGGCCTTTGGCAAAGTCTCAGGATACAAAATAAATGTACAAAAGACAATCGCATTTCTCTACACCAATAATAAACAAACAGAAACCGAAATAAAAAACACAATTCCATTCACAATAGCCACCAAAAAAATGAAATACCTTGGCATCTTCCTAACCAGAGATGTGAAAGACCTTTACAATGAAAATTACAAAACACTGCTCAAAGAAATCAAAGCCGACACAAACAAGTGGAAAAATATCCCATGCTCATGGATCGGAAAAATCAACATTGTGAAGATGTCCATCTTACCTAAGGCAATCTACAAATTCAATGCAATACCCATTAAATTACCAACAACATTCTTCTCAGACCTAGAAAAAACAACACAGGAATTCATATGGAAACACAAACATCCAAGAATAGCCAGAACAATCCTCAGCAAAAAAAACAAAGCAGGTGGTATCACAATACCAGATTTCAAACTTTACTATAAAGCTACAATCATCAAAACAGCTTGGTATTGGTACAGGAACAGGCATATAGATCAATGGAACAGAATTGAGATTCCAGAAGCAAAACCTCAATTTCTCAACCAACTCATCTTCGACAAAGCCCCCACCACCTACCAATGGGGAGAGGAGAACCTATTCAGTAAATGGTGCTGGGAAAATTGGCTGACCACATGCAGAAGATTGAAACAGGACCCCTATCTATCCCCATGCACAAAGGTTAACTCCAAATGGATCAGAGACCTAAATGTAAAACCTCAAACCATAAGAACCTTAGAAAAGGAAGGAAATACTCTCATGGAAATCGGAACTGGCATCCAATTTCTGTACAAAACCCGAAACCCACAGGACTTAAGAGAGAAGATAGACAAATGGGACCTTATTAAACTGACAAGCTTCTGCAAAGCCAAAGAAACCATCAAGAGAGCAGGGAGACAGCCTACAGACTGGGAAAAAGTATTTGCCAACTCTAGGTCTGACAAAGGCTTAACATCCTGGATCTACAAGGAACTGAAGCGTACTGAAAAGAAGAAAACAAACAACCCCATTATAAAATGGGCAAAAGACATGAACAGACACTTCACAAAAGAAGACATTCGAGCAGCCAACAAACACATGAAGAAATGCTCAACCTCACTAATCATCAGGGAGATGCAAATCAAAACCACACTGAGATACCACCTAACTCCAGTCAGAATGGCAATTATCAACAACTCAAAAAATAACAGCTGCTGGAGAGGGTGTGGTGAAAAGGGAACACTTCTACACTGTTGGTGGGAGTGTAAACTAGTGCAACCTCTGTGGAAAGCAGTGTGGCGATTCCTAAAAGCTCTAAAAATTGACCTTCCATATGACCCTGCAATCCCCCTACTGGGAATATACCCTGAAGAACACAAATCACTCTATAAAAAAGATACCTGCACACGTATGTTTATCACAGCATTGTTCACAATAGCAAGAACCTGGAAACAACCATGCTGCCCATCAAAAGAGGACTGGATTAAAAAAAATGTGGTACATATACACGATGGAATACTACGCAGCCATAAAAAAGAACAAAATCATGAATTTCGCTGCAACCTGGATGGAACTAGAGTCTATAATACTGAGTGACCTCTCACAAAAACAAAAATCCGAATATCACATGTTCTCACTCATATAATGGACCTTGAACATCCAATGCAATACTATGAGAAAATGACGGATGGTACTGGGAAACTATGGGGGGGGAGGGGGATGGGATTAACAGTAGCAAATATCTGTCGGGGGATGGGAAAACACTTCTTATCTACAGGGTGCCTGAATGAAACGTCATTGTACACCTACCCTTAACTGTACCCCACAAAACCATAATAAAAACTACTGATTAATGAAAAACAAAACAAAACAAAAAAATGTGTTACATATACACAATGGAATATAATGCAGCCATAAAGAAGAACCAATTCATGAATTTTGCAGCAACCTGGATGGAATTTGAATCTGTAATACTGAGTGATCTTTCACAGAAACAAAGAACTAAGTATCACATGTTGTCACTCATAAGTGGACCTTGAACAACTACTGCAATATTATAAGAAAAGGTTTGACAGTAGTGGGAAACTGCAGAGTGGAGGGGGGGTTGGGAGGTGGGATTGACAATAGTGGAAATCTGCCTGGGGATGGGGGGAACACACCTCATCAACAAGGTTACCTGCACAGTGAATATTTGTATACCTAACCTTGAAATGTACCCCACAATCTTAAAATCAAAAAATGTTAAAAATTAAAAAAAATAAAATAAAATACAAGCATCTCTTGTCTTTCTCCTACACAAATGTAAATGTCAATTATAGGAAACACCTGTTTTCCACCATTGCATTTTAGGTGCTAAAAGCAATGTCTGGAACATAGTAGGAGCACAGAAGATATCTAAATAAATGAAAATAGGTGTATTATTTTATTTTCATTGCACAAAGCAAGCTTTTCTATTTCTGTTCCTTGTTTTGTCTAGTAACATCCGTTGGCCTATACCTCATATTATAATAATAAGCAGAAGATATTTCTTTTGTACCTTTTACATATGGCCCCCACATAAAAGGGACATTTTTATTTCCTTTGACAGATTAGGAGACCAATGCTCAGAAAGGTTGCAGAGCTTTCCCAAGTTCAAAAGGTGGGTAAGTAGAGCTTACTAGCTATGTGCTGAATATTATAGATTCAATCGAGAAGTAGGCTAGTGTATACAGAAACATGGGAGAGAAGAAAAATATATTATTACTGAAAGCATATGAATACCTCAGTTTGTGGCTAAAAAAGTGCCCTATAAAAATGTGTTTCACAATATGCAATATTTTTACTACTCTTATCCTTATACCTTAAGTGTCTCTGCAACTTTCTAGCACTAGAGAAACTTGCATAGTAAACTGAAAGCTTAAAATAAGAGAATTATAGTCATTTAGTAAGGAAATGTCTTTTCACAAGTCCTTTTAAAAGATCAGTCTAAACAGTTTAGTTGTATATTAGTTCAGTCAGGCATTTAGTAAACTAAAGAACAATGACAACAATAAAAGTAAGAAATGATTTGAAGAAAGGCTGCAGTAAAGCTTTCATACTGCTGACTGGGGGAAAGAATGGGAATATTTCGGGAGTGAAATATAAGCAAAAGAACCTGCAGTCTCTATAATCTCTAACATCTGAATTCCTGGGAATAAAATTACAAAGTGCCACTTTAGCCATATTTAGGGTGATAGACAATGGTGGTTTACCTCCCCAACAGCTACTACTTCCATCCTATTTGCTGGCATTACCCACTTCCTGTTACAGAGGTTGCAAAAGTTAGAAATTCATTTTCCTAGCCTCCCTTGCAATAAAGTATGGGCATGTGACACAAACCTGGCCTATGGCACTGACAGGAAAGTGTGTTTGGCAGTTTTAGACATGTGATAATAAGCTCTCCTTCTTGCTTTTATATACAGATGAGTAAAGGCACGAGGCTGTCACAGTCATTGTTAGAAAATGAGGAAATAAGTCTGAAGAATACCAACATGCTAAGCATGACTCATTGGAAAATTGGAAAGTAGATGGATTGCATAACTGTGCTGCTGAATTAAATGCTAGGTGGCAGCTATGGAGGTATGTGGCTCAGACCTCCACTGAAGAAAGAGCTTGCTGATAAGCAGTGAGGAGTGTGCAGTTCAATGATAGCCTCTAGCTGTAAACAAGCCATGGTATCCATCTAAGCTAAGGCCAAGCTCTTCCAGGAAACCCCTGCCAATAAGTGAACATACTGGGACACTAGGGCCCAGTCATTTCTGCCTAACATAGGCCATATTTGCAGCAGAGTTCCCTGTTAGGCTGGCTCTGACTTCTCAGAGCCTCGCTGTAGTCTCAGGCTCTTCCTGCTCAATTCTCCTTTCTTTCCCCTCTCCTTTCATAAGGATTTCTCTGACTATTCCTGATATTTTTCCTCTTTATCTTTCATAGGTGTTGCCCCCATTAAATACTGGACCCAAGCAATAAACTCAGGAATCTCCTACCTCTAAACTTTGTATTATATGAAATAATAAATGACTTTGTTGTTTTAAGTCATTATTAGTTGAGTATTGTACTACCAACAACCAAAGGCATATTAACTGATAAATTAGAAAAATAGCCACAAAATACCCTGTGTTGAGGCAGTGAATTCTCCATCATTGAGAAGAGGCTCCAGTGAGGTATACTTTATTTGGAAGAGAGTTGAGTATAATAAGCAAATTAAACTCTTCTCCTGGATATTTAATAGGGATGCTGAAAACACAGGATTCTATAGGGAATTGCTGTAATTTTGTAAAAATTGGAAGCATATCAGACAAGCTCAGCATTTGAACAGTCAGCAGCAATTAGAGGAAGAAGTGAGAAACCAGCAGAGTAGAAAACTTGAGCCACAGTCATGAAGAGACCCAATATCAAGGTCATCTGAACCAATAGCTTTAACAGCATTCACACTTGGCTGCACCTGGAATACATCACTGGCTCTGACAGATTTGAAATGTAGCCAACCAGAGAAATTCTTGCAATCAACAGCCTAGAGGGGTTCAGGGTGAACAATTCTACCTAAGGCAGATACACAGCCAAAAGCAGTGGGAATCTTGTCATGAACACAAGAAAATAAAAAATAGATATTTTCATATAGAGGGAAAATAAGGAGAGAGGAATTGATGGGTCATCTTTGTATTCCCACCTGAGCTAGAAAATTCAATAAAAAAAAAGCAAAGAGCAAGTGTTTTCTATAAGAATATTGAGAAAGTCAGCAAAAACGTCTCCCTCCCCCTTCCTGTAACTCAAGTGCCCTTCCCTTAAATAAAAAAAAAAAAAATTAAAAGGTAATTCAGAATGTTCTGGTGTATTGATTGGATAAAAATCTATAATTAAATGGAAAGACAGAAGGAGGACTAATCATCTCTCTTTATGCTGATGCCTCCATTTCACTCCCCAATTGCTGCTAAAGATGTTCAGTGCCATTCAAGTTCACAAAACTACCATAATCTTTGATACTGCCTCCTCACTTAACACACAAACAGTACCAAAAGTCCATCATTGCTTTCCCATCACATGTAAATATTATCCTTCAGGTCCCCCCTCTCCTACTGAAAAATTCAGTTTTCGTCTATCTCTTCCAACAGGGTAAAATGTTTGCAGTGATGTTTACCCAGCTTAAATAAAGTCTATGCAATCTTCCTAAGCTTGTAATGTGTGGTGAACTTTCAGCAATAAGCATACCAGTGTGTTTTGGGGTCCTAATTAAAATTTCAATTGAAACCCATTTCTCATATTCAGTAAAATCCCTTTGAAACCCAAGCAAATCGTTTTTAGGCTTGTGTCCTGTGACAGCCCATATGCTATTTTACATAAATGTTTTAATTTTCTCCGAAATCAATAAATGTGGATTTGTCCTATCTCCTCCCAGGCATTTCTGTTTTTCTGTTTGTAGGCCCTTCCTACAACACATTCTCTTATAGTGTTTTCCCATGAAACACCATATGACATTTCATTCTAATTTAACTCTGCTCCTTCATGGATAAGAGAGTATATAATGATGGTGCAACTAAAGGGAATAAGTGTTTTCTACCTCTGGAAAATGTTGTCCTCCTTAACCACCTGTCTAAAACAAACACACAACTGTACACATACACGTACACATGCACACACTGTGTCTGTGTGTCCAGTTTTGCTGAGAACACACAGCCTGCCTAACTACTAACTCCTCCAAACCTCATTATGTCATCCAGAGCTCAGAACATCATACATAGTATGCAGAATAAGTTCTCCCCCTCTTTTTTTTTTTGGAAGACACCAATGCTGCCTTCAGATTACAAGCATAACATAGTAGTTACGGGTGTAGTCTCAGGAGTCAGAAAACCTGAGCATAAGTCTCAGTTTGGCCACTTCTAAACAGTTACATGAGTTTGGGCAAGTCATATAAAGGTCCTAAGTCTTGGTTTACTGAGCTGTAAAATAGGTATGGTGATTTCAATTTATACTTTATGAAGACTAAATGATGTACATCTAAAGGACCTAGTATGAAACATTTTAATAAGATACTTGATAGATTTTTTAAACAGAAGAAGATGATAAGAGAAGATGTTGGTAACAATTAGGCCAATCCCACCTAGTTGTTACTTCCACAAATTTTAAATGTTGATGCATTATAAATAAAATAATTTCAAAAACATGGTCATTTTGTTTTGGGAGTTACTTCCATGGGGAGGACACTTGTTCGTCTCTCTGTCAGAACATGCATGTTCTTAACCTCTGCTTTTCTCTGCTTGCCTGCTCCATTCTTCTGCCTCCACAAACTACCTTTTGCTGTTTCTCTATGTACATGGTGGAATATAGTTGATTCCATAGCTCCCTGATCTACATTAGAACTATTCGTGCCATCAATCTAAATTGAGCTAGAAAGTCTCAGCTCCAAGTTTATATATCTGTAAGAGAGGACCTAACTCAAAAAAAAAAAAAAAGAGAGGACCTAATTAATCCAATTTTGATCAGGTATGCACTCATGATCCAATCAAGTGTTGTGGGTGGTAGGTCTGGTGGTGAAAGGGCCTTCTAACACAAACATAGCTGCTAGGATCCCATCCCTGTGTTTGAGAGAGGGGAAATCTTCAGAAAGAGGAGACTATAGCAGCTATAGTATTCAAATGATTTACTTATAAAGTTCATAGATATTTATCATACTATGGGACCAGTTATTACCTCTAGTTGTCATGCAGAGACTATTAAAGTTTTTTTAGACTTTATTTGAAATATAATTTTCATAGTATCTAGAGGATCAGTTCATTGGTATATATATTATTATTTATTTTATCACATATTTTCTCTAATCCATTCTTTATGAAAACTTTCATAAGATCATCTGACATACAATTTCTACTTCTAATGAATTTTAACAACCATTTTCTAAGAAGGATAGCATGATAGCATGTATAATATGTATATCATCATCTTCCAAGTCATGAAATCTGAAGCTGTTCAATCAACTTTCACAACTAAAATAAGACAACTCATATCACTTAAATTTATCTGCCCCAAAACAATTTTACATAAGACTTAGTTTATTGTTATCATTATAATATTTATATATTTACATTTTAGTACCAAAAATACATGTTGAGCTTTACACTCATGATTTAGATAAGACAAAGTCATGTCTTGGCACTATTTTTCCCATCATCTGAAGCCACAAAAAAACTGATTTAGGATGAGTCTCTCAAATATAACATTAACTTTTTTCTTATTTACCATATATCAAATTTATTATTATTTCTTATTCATATGGTATCTCAATATTTCTGTTTTCTCTGCTGAGATTTAAATGGTTTATGTAGAAAACTATATAAATATTAATCACATTGGATTCTTCAGAGAATATCTTAGACTACAATATTGAATGTGCCAGAAAATATAAATCTTAAGATCATCATTGGATGAATGATGTTTCAAAGACAAAATTGGCTGATTCAGAGCAAATGTTTTATGGAATTTTTTCTTTTGCTACCATATAGGTGGTACCTAAATATTTTTTGAGATATTTAGTCATATCAGGTGTTATGGTAGGGGCTAGTGGTTAGAGGGTTTACATAGATCTATCAACCCCAACTCTAAACCCTAGAGGTTCCTAACTCAACAATAATTTTGTATAGAGAAGAAATGGCCAGGACCACTAGTTTTTCATGAATACATGTTCAGGGCCAGTGATATCCATTACTGGAGTAAAGCCTATTGTTTATTCAGAAACCTACAATTCTGTAGGTTTTCACGGCAAACCATGGTGCTTCTTGACCCTCAGCCAGGGCTAAATGAAAGACTTGTGCTCCTGTGGAAAACCTGGAAGCAAGGAGATAGCATCCAGCTGGACTTCACAAGATGGCCCAAAGTCTCCATCTATTGCCTTACTTATCAGTAGTAAAATGAGGAAATGTATATTCACAAAGTCCCATGTTTAAAGTGGTGACAAAAATTGTGAAGTATGGGGTCCCTGACAAGTATGCACATCCCAAGCTAGCATCTATGCCCTCCTATGCCCTGATTCATCTGACTCTGGAGTGTGCAAAAAAAGTGTTCATTATCTTTCCAGCAATCCCATTATTTGACCACCCCGTACTTCTTGAATCATGTAGACTGAGATAGATCAGGGAACTCCTATGATAAAACCATTAAAAAACTAACCATTGTGACTTTGGTGTCTAACCATGCTCCTGACACTACTGATAACAGAAATACTATAAAATATAGGTCTCTCTTCTGGAGCTTAAGTAGTGGAAAACTCTCTGGCTTTGAATGCAGAGAGATCTGGGATCAGTATAAGCACCACCGTGTTATTTATGTATTTTTTAAAAAATAATAAAACATGCATAAAATGTTTAAAATTAACAGATACCTACACCTAAATTTACAAAATGTTAATATTTGGGCCTGATATGGTGGTTTGCACCTGTAATCCCAGCACTTTCGGAGGCTGAGGTGGGAGGATTGCTTGTGGCCAGGAGTTCAGGACCAGCCTAAGCAACATAGAAAGACCTTGTCTCTAAAAACAAAATACAAAATAAAATTAGCTGGGCACGGTGGCTCTTGCCTGTGGTCCCAGCTATGTGGGAGGATCGCTTGAGCCTAGGAGTTTGAGGCTGCAGTGAGCTATGATCACACCACTGCACTCCAGCCTGGGCAACAGAGTGAGAGCCTGTCTCATAAAAAAAAAAAAAAAAAGTTTAATATTTTGTCATATTTGTTTTAGTCCTTATTTTGTTAGGAAATTAAAAATTATAAAGTGCTATTTCCCTATTTTATCTTATTTCTTTGAATTTTTATTTATTTATTATAAAGATGGGGGGCACAATTAAGGGTTAGGTATATAAACACTGATCGTGCAGGTACCCTTGTTGATGAGGTATGCCCCTCCGTCCCCTAGCAGTTTCCCTCAACTACCAGTCACATCCCCTCTCCCCTGACAGTTTTCCACTACTGCAATCGCTTTCTTATAGCATTATAATTGTTCAAGGTCACCTTATGAGTGAGAACATATGGAACTCAGCTCTTTGTTTCTGTGATAAGCCACTGAGTATGATCAACTCCAAATCTATCCGAGTTGCTGCAAAGTCCATATATTTGTCCTTCTTTATGGCTGCATAATATTCCATTGTGTATATGTACCACATTTTCTTTTATCCAGTCACACTTCAATGGGCAACAGGGTTGGTTCTATGTTTTTGCTATTGTGAATAGAGCTGCAACAAACATACGTGTGCAGGTATCTTTTTTGTAGAAATATTTGAGTTCCTCCAGGTATATTCCCAATAGGGGAATTGCTGATTCTTATGGAAGGTCAATTTCTAGTTCTTTCAGAAATCGCCACACTGTCTTCCAAAGAGGTTGCACTGGTCTGCATTCCCACCAACAGTGTAGAAGCATTCCTTTTTCTCCACATCCTTGCCAGTATCTGTTGTTGTTTGTTTTATTAATGATGACCATTCTTACTAGGGTTAGGAGGTATCTCAATGTGGTTTTGATTCGCATTTCTCTGATAATGAGTGAGGCTGAGCACTTTTTCATGTGTCTGTTGCCTGCCCGTATATCTTCATTTGAGAAGTGTCTATTTATGTCTTTTGCCCACTTTTTAAAGGGGCTGTTTGTTTTTTCCCTTTCAGCATGTTTGAGTTCCTTGTAGATCCTAGATGTTAGGCGTTTCACTTGCATTCTAGAGGTAACTACTCTCGCGAAGTTGGTATGGATCTTTCCCATGAATACTTTCTACATATGCATGTACTTATAAGCTATACACAGCATGATGTTTTAAATTTTACATAAATGGTGGCATGCCATATGAATTTTTAAAAAATTTTTTTTTGTTCATTATGTGGTGAAATGCATCAAAGCTAATTTATACAGATCTGGTTTATTCATTTAAATTTCTGAATAGTATTCCATTCCATGGCTATCTGACAATTTATCCATTACTCTATGCCTAGACATATAGGTCATTTGTAGCTTTTTTGATATTACAGCATTCTTATGTAAGTCTCCTTGTGCATGTATGCAGGAGTTTCTCTAAGACATATACAGGATTGATATTCAAGTAAAATAGACCCATTTGACCATATTAGTCATTTATAATTTGTGTTTGTTTTGATTGGGTGGTATCCCTGATAGTAGTTATTAAATATTTTAAAAATCACCCCTTGATATATACCTGGAAGTACAATTTATGGGTCATTAAGAATGTACAAGCCGGGCTCGGTGGCTCAACCTGTAATCCTGCGCCTTTGGGAGGCTGAGGTGAGTGGATTACCTGAGCCCGTGGGTTCGAGACCCACCTGGGCAGCGAGACCTCATCTCTACAATAAATAAAAAAATCAGCTGGGCGTGGTAGTGCATGCCTGTAATTCCGGCTACTCGGAAGGCTGAGGCGAAAGGATCACCGGAGCCCAGCAGGTCGAGGCTGCGGTGGCCGGGAGCGGCCACTGCACTCCAGTCTGGGCGACAGAGTGAGACTCCAACTCAAAAAAAAAAAAAAAAAAAGAATGTACATTTTTATTTTTATGATATATTGCCCATAGCTCTTCATAGTGGCTAAACCAATTTATATTTCCAACAGTAGTTTAACATGTACTTTCCTATTTCCCTAAAGGTGAAATTGTTAGACTTTCACTGGTATGATGGGTATGAAATATTATCTTGTGGTTTTAATTTGTAGTTTCCTGAATACCAGTCAGGTGAAACATCATCTGTTTATCAATCATTCAGAGTTCTTATTTTGTAAATTGCCAGTTTATAGCCTTTAGTCCATTTTCAGTAGGGCTGTCTATTTTTTCTAGTTGACTTATAAGTATTTTGTATTTCTTCTCCATATTAATTTTTGTCAATTATATAGGTTGATAACATCTTTTTTCAATCTGTGAGTTTTTACTTTCTTTGTGGTGCCTCACAATACACAGAATGCCACCATTTGTCAGCTTTTGAATTTGGATAACTCATTTAAACTCCAAGCACTTATTCATTTGTAAAATGAAGTCAATCATGCCTTGTTTAGAAGATCATTATGAAAAATATAATGAGATAATAAATATACAGGGGTGAACAATATGTAGTAATACATGGCCCTACCCTCAAACAGAAAAGAAAACAAGAGCCCACTACTATGCACATATCTTCATTTAGCTATGATGTTCCAAATAAGAAATCATGTGAATGCTTTAAGTGTTTGTTGACTGGATTATATAACTCGCTTAATAAATATTTATTGAATCTTTCCCATGTTCCAGGCATAGAAATAGAGTGAGAAGAAAAACAAACTGAGGCTTGTCTACAGGGAGAGAGAGACAACAAGAAAATTATTTGCTACAATATCAGGATAAAGAAAGCTAGCTGTGTATATTGGGGTTACAAAATGATTGATATGTACAACTTACTGTTGGTTGGTTAGAAAAATCCCATTATGGAGTCAATTAAAGCAGAAACCAAGAATTAAATTAAAGAAGGAATCCACGTGAGGAAAGTACATTCAAAGGCCCTAAGATCCTGACATACTTGTGAATCAATGACAGTGTGAAGGAAGTGAATAGCAAGAGAATGATAGAAGAGGGATCCAGGGACCAGATAATGATCTTGGAAGGATTCTACATTTTATTCTAAGTGCGATGGAATATTCCTGAAAGGCTTTGAGCAGAGGAGTAACATGTTACAATTCATGTTTTAAAGGAATCCATCCAACTATAGGATGAATAAAGTATTCAGGAATGTAGGAGAGGAAGTACAGTGGCTATAGAAGGCTGCCATTGTTGCACAGAAGATTCATAAATCCATTCTAGTAATATTCCCAGGACTCATAAAAATAAGCTACCCTGAACTGAATCTCAAATGTAGCAAATGAGATTATTTCTATTTACTCTTATTGGGTAAGCTATATTTAATTTAGAATCTGGAAAAATATAAGAAATAGTGGCAAAAGAAAATGACGAAACAATAGTGCTGAAATTGTTTGCCTCTCGTTTGCACTTGCTAATTTGTTCATTTTTCTGTGGTTTAAAGAAATAAAGGCCTTACACTGTTGGTAGGAAAGTAGACTAGTCCAACCATTCCTGAAGTCGTAAGGCGATTTCTCAAAGAACAAGGAATTGAGCTTCTATATAATCTAGAAATCCCTCTACTGGGAGTATAGCCAAAGGAACATAAATTGCTCTACCAAAAAATGCCTGCACATGCATGTTCATTGCGGCACTCTTCATAATAGCAAAAACATGAAAAAAAACAACAAGATATCCGTAGAAAGCGTACTGGATAAAGAAAATATTGTACATATGCATGATGAAATATTATGCAGCCTTAAAGAAAACAATGTCATCTCCTTTGGATACAGCTGGAGTCCATAGTATGAAGTGAACTGTCACATAAACAAAGAACGGAATACTTCCTGTTCTCACTCATCAGTGGGCTCTGATCACAGTTCCCATGAGCACAAAGGTGGGATTGGGAGATTTGGACACTGCTAGGGGAGGAAGTGACAGAGGATGGGTGGGAGTCAGGAGGCAGCACACTGGTTACCGGGTCCATTAACGGGGGAGAGGACACACTAGAAGCTCAAAACTCACCTGCTTTCAACTGACTCATGTAATAAGTCCTCACTTGGACACTAGAACTCTAAAACAAAAATAAAAATTAAGTTAAAAATGGAAGAAAAAAAAAAGAAATAAAGGCCTATTTAGGATGGTTATTGCCTGCAGATTTTTCAAAAGTATCAAATAGCTTGAGTGTAAGCAGTAGTTTCCCCATGATTGTTTTTTGGACATCATTACTTGGTGACATGGAGAGGTCATACCTAACCTTCCCTCTGAAGAAATGCTGGCTATCTGATAATGAATTTTTTTCTCCAATTCTCTCTCATTCTCCAAGGTATTCTAATTGATTTTTCTCCCTGTTGTTTAAAATCTGAGACTATTTAATGAATAGATTTCTTTTACAAAAATAGAAAAACTCGGTATGACCAAAATCAGAATGATCAACAGCTCAGCTCTTCCCTGCCTCCCAGCTATAATACCTTATTAAGTCTGGTTCCCCCAGCCAGTCTTCCAATCCACAGGTGCTTCACATTGTGTTCAAAAAGTTTCTCTTCTGCACTAAAATCATCAGGCTCTTTAAATTTCTTAAGAAATTATTTCTAAAGCAGATATTTTCAAATTTTGATGTAAAAATGAATTAACTAAAGATCATGTTAAAATGCAGATTTGGACTTAGTAGAACTGGAGTGGGGTCAAGGATTGTGTATTTTCATATGATGCTGATGCTGGTAATCTGAGGACCATACTTCAGTAGCAAGGTCCTCAGCTAAAAGCAACTACAGCTGTAAACATTATTAAAATATGTTCAGATGCTCCTTGATTTATGATGTGGTTACATCCTGATAAACCCATTGTAAGCTGAAAATATCCTAAGTAGAAAATGTATTTAATACACCTAACCTACAGAAGATCACAGCTTAGCCTAGCCTACCTTAAATATGCTCAGAACACTTACATTAACCTACAGTTGGACAAAATCATCTAATACAAAGCCTAATTTGTAATACAGTGTTGAATATCTCATATAATTTATTGAATACTGTACATTGTATTGAAATGCAATAGTTTTACACCATTGTAAAGTAAAAAATCATAAGTCATTATTAAGTCAGGAACTGTCTATATACATATCAAGGTTCACCAGAGAAACAGACCAAAAGAATAAATACATGTATGTACATATAACATATATAAAAACATTTATGAGAAGGAATTGGCACAGTCAATTACAGAGGTTGAGAAGTCCCACAATGTGCCATATGTAAGCTTGAGACCCAAAGAATCCAATGATATAGTTTCTACCCATGTCTGAAGGACTGAGAACCAGGAGAGTGCATTCTAGTCCTAGTGTAGGAGAAAACTTAATCAATCAGATAGAGAATAAGAATTCTCCCTTCCTCTGCCTTTTTGTTCTAGTCAGACCCTCAGCTGATTGAATAAGGCCCACCCATGTTTGAGAGGGTTATCTGTGTTACTCGGTCTACCAATTCAAATGTTAATTCCTTCCAAAAACACCCTCAGAGATGCACCTAGAGATAATGTTTAACCAAATATTTGGGTACCTTCTAATCAAGTTGACGCATAAAATTTACCATCACAGTATTATGCATACACATGGGCATATATGTATATTTATACACATAGGTACATAATATAGAATATATACTTATATAACATATGTTTATACATATAATATATAAAATATATTTGAATACATACATATATTTTGAGTATATTTACAACAGTTTCTACTTGTGAATAAATAAATGTCAAATGGCTTGGGTAAAAAGTAGTTAGCACCATAATTTTTATTTGAGTATCATTATTTGGTGACAGGGAGAGATCAAGCCTAAACTTTCAAGCTGAAAATTTGAAAACTTTTCTAAGTATGGTATACATAATAATAATTTATCAACTTGCATCAACCACCTAAGTATTTCTCCTATCAAGTTATAAGATCTTTCTAGAAAAGGTGGAATTTTTTTCTTTGTTAGAATTCCTTTGATGCCAATAGCTCTCAATGCTGAATGTGTCCAATTCTCAACCCTGGTTCTCAAATGTATTCCCAGAACGAGCAGCATCAGAATCACCTGTGAACTTGATAAAATCTCAAATTTCAGCCCTCATCCCACACTACTGAATCAGAACTACTGTTTGTAGGGCCCAGATAACTGTGTTTGAATAAAGTCTCCAAGTGATTCTGAATTTTGAGAACCACTCCTCTACAAGACCAGTTGCTTTATTTCCATTTCTATTCAGTAAATGGTGCTGGGGAAACTGGCTGACCACATGCAGAAGATTGAAGCAGGACCCCTACCTATCACCAACACAAAATTCAATTCTAAATGGATCAAAGACCTAAACATAAAACCTCAAATTATAAGAACCTTAGAAAATGCAGGCAACATCCTTATGGAAATTGGAACTGGCAACCAATTCCTGATCAAAACTCCATTTCTAAATAAAATGTACTCATATGACTTTCTTAATTTCACTGCATAAGACTGATTTTTTAAAAAGTCCTACAACCCCCATAAACTCCATCTGCATAGCGTTTTGCACATATAAATGAATAAATACAAATATGGCATAAGTAAGATTAGTATAATTTTCCCATGATTTACAATATATCTTCTTTCCTTACTAAAGCAACTATTAGCTATTCATTGCATAAAGAAGGAATTCACAATGTGACACTGACATTAACATTTAAAATTTTAGGCAATTTATGGCAAGTCATAAGCTCTCCAGAGAACAGCTTGATATCGCTTTGAGGGCCACTTCTCAATTTCTTATACAAAGAATATTTAGGCATTGTTCTTTTTTCATCTCAAAGTTTATTTCTCTTGGGAAGAATCCATTTGAACCATACCTTCTATATAATTGACTATTTATATGCAGCTATTACTGGCGAACTTTACCCTCTTGAGGGCCCCTAACCATGCCTGGGTTACTTTTATGATGAAGTGTCACCAGGAGATGGGAATCTAACTATGGAACAACTCCAGGCTGGTTTTTTTAAGCCTTCTGTGAAAATGTCAGTAGGTCTACACATGGGTCCACTTCAGTCCCGGGCCCCACCAAAAAAATTACTCATCACAAGTAATTGGTAAATTCTAATACATTTCTAAGTAAGAGGGTTCCCCTGAGTTTCCATGACCACATTTAGTGCTGGCAGTGGTCTTAGAAATAGTTAGAAAGAGTTTCATGCCATCATTTAGAATTTATAACATTTCAACATCAAATGCACTTTATAAATCGCCAATATCCCCGCACTGCATTTTAATCTGAACTTTTTTGTAAAGCTATTTTTTTATGTCTTAACCTTTGTTCAACTTTTACATTATATGCCTTCAACATTATCTGCTATATATCTACTCACTTAAAAATTAATCTCCTGAGCAATGACATATTAAATAACCTGACAGAGAAAGTAAATTAATCTGCTTTTTAGGAACATAAAAGAATATTTAAGCAAAATTATTAATTGGGTGAGCTATGGTGCCCTGATATTTTGTCAAAAATGTTTCTGGATATTTCTGCGAAGGTGTTTTTTGGATAAGATTTACACTTTTTCAGATTAATATTTAAATTGGAAAATATGATAAAAACAGATTACCCTCCATAATCTGTGGGCCTCATCCAATCAGTTGAAAGTCTTAAAAGAACAAAGACTAACCTCCCTCAAGCAAGAAAAAATTCAGTCAGCACACTTTCTGAGGATTCAGACTGCAACTCTTGCCTGTCTTGTAGCTTGCCTGCCTACTTCATCAGATGTTGGATCCACCAAGTCTCCACAATTGTGTGAGCCAACTCCTCAAAATAAACCTTTCTTTCTCCTCTCTTTCTCTACACACACACACACACACACACACACACACACACACACACACACACACACACCCGTGTTGGTTCTGTTTCTCTGGAAAACCCTAATACAAAACTGTTAAAGAATATTTTTTCATTTCTTTTTTTTTCTTTTGACTTTTTTATTTTAAAGATGTGGGGTACAAGGATAATTTTTTTAAAAGTAAGATCAACTCTCTCATACAAGTATAAAATAATCATTTGTGAAAAAATGTAACTACTTAATTAATGAATAATCTAGTAAAATGTTACAGCAGGTTCAAAAGAGAATTCAAACTATATAGTTGAATCAGAAATGCTGGAATACATTTATGAATAAATGTAAAGCTAACTTTTTCCATAACAGAACATGCAAATCTACCATCAGTTATTATTTGCATTACTGTCAGTTATCTATAACTTACAGAGTTGTAAAATAACTCAAAGACAGTGAAAGGAACAGAGGCCCCATTGATTCAGCCAACTAGGAAAGTATGGTAGACACTGCTTTGTGTTTTCTTGAAGATACCCACTTCAAATCCTTTCAAAATTTTTCTGATATCAGTTTTCTAATGTAAGACAGAAAAAAATTTGTAAACATATGAACACACACACACATATATATACATATATACTTTTCCTAGGAAACTAATATATATCTCACATAATTGCTATGAAAATTATGGAATGTACTTATCACACAGTGAAGTTCTTAATAAATATTATTAACATTTACTATTATTCCAAGATGATCCATTTCAAGACATAGGTAACATTTAGGGAACAATCTCCCCATTCTGAAACTTTGTTCTATGACTGTCTTTTGGACATCCTTCTCTTTTTCTCTTCTCCCTATCAAAACCTAGAAAAGCCGGGCTCGGTGACTCAGCCTGTAATCCCGCGCTTTGGGAGGCTTAGGTGAGTGGATTGCCTGAGCCCGCGGGTTCGAGACCCGCCTGGGCAGGCGAGACCTCTTCTCTACAATAAATCAAAAAAATTAGCTGGGCGTGGTAGCGCACGCCTGTGGTTCCAGCTACTCGGAAGGCTGAGGCGGGAGGATCGCCGGAGCCCAGCAGGTCGAGGCTGCGGTGGCCAGGAGTGGCCACTGCACTCCAGTCTGGGCGACAGAGTGAGACTCCAATTCAAAAAAATAAAAATAAAAAATAAAATAAAATAAAAAACCTAGAAAAATATGAAATTCTTTCACAATTAGATGAAAATATAGATAAGTTATCAGTGATAATAGAAAGAATAGAATTCAAGTGAGAAAAAGAATTTAACCTAAAGAAACAAAGTGCTAATGGTGGAATTTCAAACATCAACTCTGAAGTTGTGAAGAGGTTTCAAGGTTAAGAAATTTTTCCTGAGATCCTTAAAAATCACACCCCAGAAAAATATGTCCTCCTCCTAGAGGTAAAGTGAAGCCTGTGTGGGTATACAAATACTTCTACATAGTATATAAACATATGTATATGTATGTATAGATATATACACATCAGATATTAGCAAGAATTCATATGTACAACCTTGCCATTTCTTTTGGCACTTACTGAAAACCAGTCTATAAAGATTACCTGAAAGATTCCTCAAAGAGAAAATATTCCCTCTAAAATAACCATCTTATTGTGTTTATTTACTGATCCATGGGCAATGCTCCTTCCATAGGGAATGTCCTCCTGAAAAAAGAAATTTGCCTGTGACTTTAACATAGACTTTTATCTGTCTGGCACATTCTCATCATGAACCAGTCTGAAGACAGAGTGATAAATGCAATACGTGAATCTGTAAGAAACTTCCCTCCCCTTTCGTGTGGTGATACTTAAGTTCTTGTTTACATACCTACTACTGCCAAGAAAAAGGCCCCTTTTCTTTTTTGACACTAAACGAAATGCCCATCAGTTCATTCAAGACTTCACTCCAGCTGCATTAATTGGAAAAGTAGAATTTTATCTTCTTGACACATGTTGTTTTAGCACTTAGTAAAATAAATGGTTTCTATAATGCACATCATTATTCATACACTAAAACTGTTTTTTTCTGAAACATCTGAAAAAGATTTGCAATTTGAATCATCCCTTATCATTTTGATTTTTCCTCAGCTACGTTTTGGGAGTTTTAGTATTAAAAATTAATAAATATTCATCATTAAGGCTGCAAGGAGAACAGAGGGAAAAAACTAATATTCTGTCTCTCAAAAGTTCAAATTAGAGAATGAGTACACAGTTTCCACATCAAGAATCAAGAGCTGCATATGCATTTAAAAAAATAAACTGTCCTTAAAACTGGTAAAATATCTCTCTTTTCTCAGAAAAATGCAAGGTTTTGTTTTGAAAATGCACGGGTTTTAATTTTGTGTTATTTAAACTTGGGTTAGAATATATATTGATTTCTATGTACAACTCAGGTCAGATTCTTAATAAAATTTCAAGTCATGCCCAGGACTGCACAACAGAAGGATTGGGGATTCATCAAAGAGTTCAAAAACAAGACTGACAAAGATGGAAACAGGGTTTCAAAATAAGATTTTTACAAAGGAACAATTTAAAATCTGAGGAACAATTTAATTACCAATTTGAACTGCTGAAAATTATGATGACCAACTGAAAAATAGTGACTCCATTTGAAATGTGGACTATGCTAAAATAACAGCATTAAACTGCAGACAAATGAATCAAGTTAGACATAAAAGAGATGTTTCTCTCTGAAATAAAGATGATAAAACCCTAGTGTATACTGTAGAAGAATGGTTTCTCTTGATCCATTGACACACTCATCCAGCAAATCTGTGCCCCCCCCACCACCACAACCTCTCTCTTCATCTCCTCCCCTGCTTACTCTGTTCCTGTCTTACTGGTCTTGCTCTGCCTTAAACCTCCAGACATGTTTCTTCTTCAGAGCTTTGAACTTGCTGCTCCCTCTGCCTGAAAATCCCTTCTTGCCAGAAGACAATTTTGGGTCATTCCCTCTCTTGCCTCAGGTGTTTACTCTCGAACCACATTCTTAGTGAAGCCTTCCGTGGCCACTACCTTTCAACAGCTTCTATAACTTTTCCCTAACTTATTTATCCTTCTTAGCACATAATCACCAACCAACATACTGAATAGTATTCTATTGTATGAATATACCAAGGATTTTGTAGTCACTCATTTAGTGAAAAAAATTTGAATTGTTTCTAGTTTTTGCTATTACAAACAAAACTGCTATGAATATTCCTGAATGGCTTTTACTGTGTACATACATTTCATTTGTCTAGAGTAAATACCTAGAAGAGGAATCGCCAGGTTATACACACATGTATGTTTATAAGAAATTACCAATTTCCCCAGGCGGCAGTACTTTTTAAAAAATTTTTTTGCATTCAACCAGCAATGAATAAGACTTCTAGTTTTTACATCCTGGCAAGCACTCAGTATTGTCACCATTTTTTATTACAGCCATTTTAATGGGTATGTAGTGGTATCCTGCCATAGTTTAAATTTGCATTTCCCTAATGAATAATAATGTTGGCTATCTCTTCATATGCTTTTTTTGTTAACCTTATATCCTTATTAATAAAGTATCTATTCAAATTATGGACTTTGCAGCAACTTGGATGGCTTTAGAGTCTGTAATACTCAGTGATCTATCACAGAAACAAAGAACTGAGTACCACATGTTGTCACTCATAAGCAGACCCTGAACAATTATCATAATATCATAAGAAAGGGATTGGCAGTAGTGGGAAACTGTCAGGGGAGCAGGGGACATCCTTCATCAATAAGGGTACCTGATCTCAAACCAAAGGAAGTGGGGCCCAAACTTTATCCCTACCATGACCATTTGTATACCTAACCCTGAATTGTATCCCACATCTTTAAAATAAAAATTTTTTAAATAAATAAATAAAACTGTTTTCCAGGAAAAAAAAAGATTTTGTCATTACTTTGAGTCTGGCTTCTTTTGCTCAATATTATTTGTTAACATTTTGTTTTGAAATAATTATAAACTTACAAGAAGTTGCATAAATAGGACACAGAGTTCTATAAATGTTTACACCAGCTTTCCCCATTGGTGACATCATATACAACTGTAGCACAAATAAAAACCAGGGAATAAACACTAGTATAATACTGTTAGCTAGACTACAGACCTTATTCATGTTTGACCAGTTTTAAATGCATTTTACTAGTTTTAAATGCATTCATTCTGTAAATGTATAGTTATAGGCAATTTGATTCCATGTAGTTTTAGGCATATAACCATATAGTTACAGGCAATTTGATTCCATGTATAGGCTTTTGTGACAATTAGCAAATAAAGATACAGAACTATTTCATTTCCACAAGGAAACAATTCCTTCCTTCCTTTTTTCCTTCTTTCCTTTCTCTCCCCCCCTTCCTTCTTTCTTTCCTTCCTTCTTTCCTTCCTTTCTTCTCTCTCTCTTTTTCCTTTGGAGACAGCGTCTCACTCTGTCACCCAGGCTGAAGTACAGTGGCATTATCATAGTTTACTGCAGTCTTGAAATCCCGGGTTCAAGAGACCCTTGTGCCTCAGCCTCCCAAAGCACTGGGATTTTAGGCATGAGCCACCATGCCAGGTCTCTGTTGCTTTCGATTCTTATCAATCTTCCATCCTCTGTTCTTGCCCCTTGGTAAACATTAATCTGCTCTTCATCTCAGTAGTTTGCCATTTCCACAATGAACTATAAGTGGAAATATACAGCATACAACCTTTGAGACAGTCTTTTTTACTTGATTACTGTAGCTATTTAGTAAATCTTATTTTCTTGCAAAGTTGTTTTAGCTATTCTAGCTCCTTTGCCTTTCCATATAAATTTTAGAATAATATTTATCTATCTACAAAAAATCTTACTGGGATTTTGATAGTAATTGTGTTAAATCTATATATTAAATTGGAGATAATTAACATATTCATTATCTTGGGTCTTCCAATCCATGAATACTGTGTGGTTTTCTATTTATTTAGATCTTTTTTAATTTTATTCATGAATATTTTAAATGTTTAGCATTCAGAGTCTACAAGATTTGTTAGGTTCATACCTAAGTATTTCATTTTGGGGATCTACCATAAGTTTTTTTTTAAGTTATATGACCATCCAGATCATATAAATAGTCTTGTTTTCAAAAACCATTTTACAGAATTGGGTTTATATATTAAAAGGTATGTTTTTCTTTACAGTTAAAGCATACTCCATGGTGATACTTTGTTTCCATTATATATAATGATAGAGACCTCAAAAGACTAAAAATACAAGCCACAATCTGAAGAAAATGGTCAAAAGTTTCACTGTAAGATGAGCTGGGTGAACTGATAACACGTGAGGTGTTGCTGTAGGGACCCTCTGCAAGGATCCCTAACTCCCCTTGTTGAGTCTTGTGTCAGAGAACTGGCTCAGGTTTAGAAATTGTTCAAGGAATAACAAGTTTTCCATTGCAGTGATTGAATCAGCATTCATCTTTTGATCTTCTTTGACTATGTAAATCAAGTAAAGCTTTTTGCCTATTCTGTCTTGCCCTTAGGAGCACTATGGTGCTTATGGGTCATGGATCCTTTTTTAGCCCTTCAATTTTGCTTCCCATCATATAATTACAGAAAAAAATAATTATTTTTGTTAATTTCTATCATGTAGCCTCTGATAGTCTATAGTCCTTTTATCCCACTGGTACTAGAGAACCTAGTTTCAAGACAGCATCACCATTTGAAGACCCTGGACTTCACAGTAAGACCACTGGGGATTTTCTCATTATGGGATAACTTACTAGTGATTTTCTTATTGTTTTCATAAAGATATTGGTCACTGGGTCCTCTTGGGGAGTATAGTGAACTTTTAGACTTTGGTTAACACCAATATATCTTTCCTAACATGCCCAACGCTATGAGTTTACCAATTCCTTCCTTAATACTATTAAGGCAATTTGGCATCTCTACCTCATTTCCTATAAGCTGTGTTGCATTTTTAATTTTTTTCACAAGTTTGTTGCTAGCATATAGAAATATGATTGATTTTTGTGTGCTAATCTTGTATATTGCAATTTTATTGAGCTTGTCTATAGAGTTTTGCAAATGTTAAAATTGTATTGTTTTCTTAATGTTGAATTATGACAATTATTCAATTATACTGAATAGAAATAAATTACAGAGCAACAGTCTTTAATTTTGACAAAGTCCACTCCATCAATTTTTTTTAATTGCTCATGCTTTTTTAGTGTCTTGTCTAGGAACTCTGCTTAACCTCAGGTTATGAAAATTTTTCTCCTTTATTTTCTTCTAAAAGTTTTATAATTTTCCATTTTATGTTTAAACTTATGATCTATTTTAAGTTAATTTGATAATGTATGAGGTTTAGTTCAAGGTTTATTTTTTGCATATGAATGTTCAATAGGTTCAATATCATTTGTCAAAAAAGGATGTTCTGGCCAGGCAAAGTGGTTCACACCTGTAATCCCAATGCCTTGGGAGGCCAAGGTGGGAGGACTGCTTGAACCCAGGAGTTTGAGACCAGCTTAGGCAACATAGTGAGACCTCTTCTCTACAAAAATAAATAAATAAAATTAGTCAGGCTTGGTGGTGTGTGCGTGCCTGTGGTCTCAGCTACTCCGGAGGCTGAGGCAGAAGGATCACCTGAGCCTAGGAGACAAGGCTGTGGTGAACTGTGATCATGCCACTGCGCTCCAGCCTGGGCGATTAGAGTGAGACCCTGGTTAAAAAAAAGAAAAAAAGAAAAGAAAAGAAAAGAAAGCTGCCCCTTCTTCATTGAACTGCTTTTCACCTTTGTCAAAAATCAATTTACCATATTGTTATGGGTCCATTTTTGGACTCTAGTCTGCTGCATTTATCTATTTCTCTGTTGTTGAACCAAAATGACATCACCTTGATTACTTTAGTTTTTTATTTATCTTGAAATTGGGTTGTGTATTTGCTCTAATTTTATTCTTTTTTTTCGGATGTATCTTATGTATTATGGTTCCGTTGCCTTTCCATATAAATTTTAAAATCAGTTTGTCTATATCTACTCTGATTGGCAGCCTCTAAGATGCCTCCGAGTGATCCAGCCTCCTGATATTCACAGCCTTGTATAATTTCCTCCCTGAATAACTTGCTTCTTAACAATAGAATTCAGTAATGATGAGGAAATGTCACCTTCATGATATAGTTTAAAAAAGTGTGTCTGCTATTTTAGTAGCAGAGTCTCTCTCTTGTTAGCGTTGATGAAACAAGCTGGCATGTTGGAAAGACTCACGTGCTAGAGAAATGAGAAAGGCCTCCAGGCAACAACCATAAATGAATTGAGACCCTTAGTCCAACAGCCCACATGGAACTGAATTTTGTTAATAAGTACATGAGCTTGAAAGTGGATCCTTTTCCAGTCAAGAGTTAAGATGACTATAGCCCAGCCTACACTTTGTAACAGGAATGTATGTCAAGATTCTAATACATCTCCAAATTATTTGCTGGGATTTTGATAGGACTTGTGTTCAATAAATGAATCAATTTGGGAGAAATTAAAATCTTTACAAATCCATCAACACAGAATGTATCTTCATTTATTTAGGTTTTAATGTCATTGATCAGCATTTTATAACTTTCAGCTTGCAGATCCTTTACACGATTTGTTCTATTTATACCTATGCATTACATTTTAGACTTCTTAAAATGATATTTTAAACAAATTTCAGTTCCCAATTATTTATTGCTAGTACATAGAAATATAATTGAGTTTTGCATTTTGGCCTAGTATTCTGTGATCTCATTAAGTTAATTTATTCTAAAAAGTTTTTGTAGATTTCTTGGGATATTCTCCATCATAAGCAATCGCATTGTTTGGTAATAGAAACAGTTGCATTTCTGCCCTTTCAATTTATATATCTTCTATTTATTTTTCTTTCCTTATACCACTAACCAGAATTCCCAGGACAATATTGAACAGAAGTAGTAAAAGTGGACTAGTGTGCCTTCTTTCTGATCCTAGGGGAAAAGCTGCCCTTTATCTAATTGAGGGCATTCCCTTCTATTTCTAGTTTGCTCAGATTTTTTTCTCAAGAATGAATGTTGAATTTTGTCAAATGCTTTTTCTATATCAAGTGATATAACTATGTGTTTTTAAACTTAGATTGTTAATATAATGGAATTCATAGATTGATTTTCAAATATTAGAAGTCTCGCATTCCTGAGACCTTCTTAGTTGTGATATATTATTCCTTATACATAGTGCTGGATTTTATTTACTAATATTTTGTTGAGAATTGTTGGGTCTCTGGTCATGAGGGTGATTGGTCTGTAATTTCATTTTTGCATATACTATCTTTGTATGGTTTTGATATCAGGATCATGCTAGCCTCATAAAATATATTTCAGGAGGAAATATTCTATACAATTTCCTGGAAGAAATAGCACAAAATTGATGTTATTTCTTCCTTAAATTTTTGATACAGCTTGCCATCTTGGCCTGTAGATTTCCTTTTTGGAAAAATTTCACTATGATGCTTCAGTTCTTTAATAGTTAAGAGACTATTCAGGCTATCTACTTCATTTTCACTAAACACTAATATGCAGTTTGTGAGTTTTGAGAAATTCTCCATTTAATTAAAATTATGTTTACAAAATTGTTCGGCATATTCTTATATTAGTCTTTGAATGTATGTGAAGTATGCAGTAAGATCTCTTCTTCCATTGCTGACATTGGTGATATGTGCCTTTCTTTTTTTATTATCAAGTCTTACTGCAGTTTTTATAAATTTTATTGACCCTTTCACAATATCAGTTTTCTATTACATTGATTTTCTCCAATTTTTTTTCAATTTTATTGATTCTTTATCTTATTTTTTTCTTTCTTCCTTCTAGTTTCTTTGGGTTTATTTTGCTCTTCCTTTTCTAGTTTCCCAATATGGAATCCTAGGTTACTAATTTTAGATCTTCTCTCTTTTCAAACATAAGCATTTAATGCTGCAAATTTTCCTCTAAGCACTGTTTCACTTGAGTCTCACAAGGTACATTGTATTTTTAGTTTTGCTTAGTTCAAACTATTTTCTAACTTCTTTTGAGATTTACTCTCTGATTCATGGAGTATTCAGAAGTGTGTTGTTTAAAGACCAAGTGATTGGAGATTTTACTCGTATCTTTGTTATTTATTTCTAATTTAATTCCTTTTTGTCAGATAACAAAATTGACATACTTTTTATGATTTCAATCCTTTTAAATTTAAGTTTTGTTTTATGTCCCATGGTACATTTTTTCCTGGTGAACACTCAATGGGAATTTGAGAAGACATGTGTTCTGCTATTGATTGTGGGAATCTTCTATACATGCTAATTATACACAGTTGATTTGAGATGTATATTTTTATATGTCTTGATTTTCTGTCTATGAGTTCTATAAATCACTGAGAGAAGATCACTGAGGTCTCCAAACTGTAATTGTGATTTGTTTTCAATTTTTCCCTCTATTTTTTATTCATCTGTTCCAGTGTTCTATTTACATTTTTCTATTTTTTTACTATATAGCCTTATATAGTTTTTCTGACTGGTTGTTATAGGAATTATTATAATATGGATACTAAACTTTTTATTGTCTACATAGAATCAATATTTTACCAATTCAAGTGGTATGTAGAAAACTTTCCACCATATAAATCTTTTTACCCTCCTCCTTTACATTGTAATTATTTTACATATAACACTGACCAACATTAAAAACCCATCAGATAACATTATAATTTTTGCATTCAATTATTAAACATATTTTAAATAATGCAGTAAAAGAATAGTAGCCTATTATATTTACTCAAGTATATATATATATATATATATATATATATATATATATATATATATAGAGAGAGAGAGAGAGAGAGAGAGAGAGAGAGAGAGAGAGAGAGATACAGGTACATATATTCTCCCCCCCCACACACACACTCTTAATGTTGCAACTTCCTTTCTGGTACCATTTTTCCTCTTTTTGAATATCTTTCCTTAGCAATTCTTACAGAGCAGTTCTGTTGGCAACAAAATCTCTTACTTTCTTTATCGGAGATTGTCTTTATTTTACCTTTATTCCTGAAAGAATTCTGGGTTGATAGCTATCCTCTGTTATTACTTTAAAAGTGTTCCGGCCATTTTTGCTTTACTAGTCTCTGGTGTGGCCATGTGCTCTTTGAGCTCTGGCTGTGGCCATGTTTCCCGGCTTTGGTCCCCTCTCCTATCTTGGGAAGGCGAATATCCTTTTTTTCTCTGTCTCTAATTTAATTTCTAAATAAACTATATTTTCTAATCTAAAAAAAATTTAAAAATTAAAAGTGTTCCAATTCCCTCTTACATCCATGGTTTCTAATGAGAAACCAGCCTTTGATTAATTTATTATTCCTCAATAAGTAATGTTTTTTCCTAGTTGCTTTCGAGATTCTTTTATTTGACTTAGTTCTCATCAGTTTGATTATGATGTCTAGATACAGATTTCTTTGGGTTCACCCTATTTGAGATATACTGAATTTCTTGAATCTGTAGTACTGAATTTGTAATAGGTTCATGCCTTTCAACCAAATTTGGGAAGTTTTCAGCCATTATTTCCACAGATATTTTTCTGCATGTCTTTCTGCCCTCTTTCTTGAATTCCAATGACCCAAATTTTAGATTTTCTGTTATTATCCCACAAGTCTCTGAGTTGCTTTTAATTTTTAAAAATTGATTTTACTCAAATGTTCAAATTGAATAATTGCTGTTGATCTATTTTCAAATTCACTGATTCTTTCTTCCCTCACCTTAATTCTGCTGTTAAATTATTCCAGTGAGTTTTTTTTTTAACTTTGGTTATTTTATATTTCAATTCTAAAATCTCTATGTGTTTCTTCCTTATATTTTTAATTCTTTGCTGAGACTTTCTATCTTTCCATTTTTTTCAACAGTGTTCAACCTTACTTATATAGAGCATTATTATAATAGCTACTTTGAATCTTTATCAGAGAATTCCAACAACTGTATAATTTCACTGTTGTTTTCTGTTGACTGTGTTTTCCCATGCAAGTAAGATTTTTGTGGTATACAGAATAGTTTTTCATGGTATCTTAGACATTCAGAATATCATGTTACGGGTCCCTGGGTCTTGTTTAAATCATATGGAAAGCGTTGATATTATTGTTTTAGCAGGTAATCAACCCACTTGGGATGAGATCACAAGTTCTGGTCATGGTTTCAATTTTAGTTCCAATTTCAAAGCCTTTCCAGTGCTGTTTGTATATGTCCCTCATGTGCACCACCCAGTGGCCAGTCTGGGATTTAGTGGTCTATTTTGCATCTGTGCATGCACAGCCATGAGTGAGTTTGGGAGTTCATAAAGAACTTTAAGAAGCTGTTTTCCCAAACTCTTCCTCTTCACCATCTCCCCCAGGACATTCTGATTACCTAGGGTTCCTTTTTGTAGTTCTCTAGTCAGAAAGTGAGGGCTTTATTTACTTTACCTTTCTTTACATTTCTTTACATTTCCGGTGCTGTGTTTAGGGACAAGTGACTAGAAGCAGAGAAAGAAAAGTGTTCATGGACATTTACTCCACCTTTCAGAGATCTCAGCTTCTTCCATCACGAAGAAAGAGTAACCTCTCTCAGTGTTTTAGACTACCGAAGGTTGTTTTCACTGGCATATCTGCCTCACCGGCTGCCATGGGCTGGGGTGTGAGAGAACAGAGAAATGAAAAATGAAAGATTTCCCAATTCTGAGTATTAGGAGATTCCTTTCCTGTTTCTAGAGTCAAAGATGTAGGTCTTCTCTTGGAGGTCTCTCTCTCTTTACCTCAAGCCTGCTTCTGGGTTTCAGACCACATTGTCTTCATAATAAAGGAAAAAGGGATAACTCATAGTCAATTCAGGGCTACTTTTAATTCTGGTCTTCTTTCCCCTTTTGCCTGCTACTGTTTATATTTCAGAGCCCTCAAATAATTGCTCCATATATTTTTTCTAACTTTTATAGCTATATTAAGTGACAGACACAGAATAGACTTGCTTACTCAGTCTTACCCAGAACCAGAACTCCCTAGACATTTTACAGTCTTTGGCTCTTTGCTTAGAACTTGATTTTTTAATGAGTTAGACTGGAAGGCCTGTGAGATCATAGATTTCTGTCTTTTTTAAATAGTAAATCTCCAGCCTGATACATAGTAGGTGCTTAATGTAATTTTTGACGAATGATTGACTAAGTGAATAAATGATTAATATTAGACTATTGGTCTTCAAATCCTAAATCTGCTTATATATTTTAAGTCGTAATTAATATTTTTCACTCTTCCTTAAGTATACAAATATAATCCCTTATGAAGACTCAGATTTAATTCAGATGTGTAGTTGTAGCTACACATGACAAAAGTACATTTTTATGGAAACAATCAACTATAGTAAACTGTACTGAAACTACTACTGAAAAAAGTTATAAGTTTAACTACAAAATAATTTGTATTCAAAAGTATAACCATCAACATTTCCATAGAAAGATATAATCTTAGTGGACCTTACAAAAGCTATTAGAAGGTATAAAAATTCATCTGTCCCCTAAGTGACAAATGCTTGTCTTTCCTTGTATACAGCAACATGCTCACATCACAAACTTAGAGATTGACCTTGGCAGGAATCTGTCTGTCTGTCTTTTGGGTTAAACAGACATTTCAATTAGTTAGTAGCTGGATTTGAGCTCCTTATCATGTGATCTGTATGTGATAGCAATTGTCCATGATGACTTCCGATTCTTCAGTCTTAAACTGTAATAAGGAAGGAGGAGACAATTGAAATATTTTTTTGATATTTCTGCTATTAGCAAAGAAATTTAATAGGCTACTATGAAGCATATAATTCACACAGAAGGTCATGATAGTAATACCTAAAGGACACTGTCTTTCCTTTGTGAATTTTTTCCCCTCAGTTGCACAAAAAACAGAGAGTGGACAGAGAATGTATGCTTTGCCCTACAAGGTAATACCCCAAATCACAACTCATGATTGGCTAATAAAGCTTAGCGTCTTTTTTTTTTTTCCTTCTTAATTTCAAATCAATGATCTTTCAACAGAAAGTATTACAACAACTTGCAAATAACAAGGATGATATAATGTCAATGGATAAATGGGGCCGGGGGCCAGGGCAGGGCCACCAGTAACTATAATTTCAGGCTGCTCATATGTTTTATGCTCTTATGTTCTCTATCCAAGGTGACTGATATAATTGGATCATTATGCAAACAGAGCCTAGGGAGATTATTAGAAAATAAATGCTGCCTTTTCCTATTATATCTTTTCTCTATTGAATTAAAAGTGTTATTTTTATAGTTTTAGTCTTCGGAGTACCTTAGGAGGTTGATCATGGGCTTTCTTCTGGATTAAATTCTACTGTCCATGCCCTGACACTGAACAGCAGCTGCCTTTCTCCAGCCTCTACTCTGAACTATTCTTACCCAGAAAGAGTTATACATTCATAGTGTCCAGGAAGGTACTATCTTTCCAGGAAAAAAAAAAAAGAAGTTTCATTGTATAGCTGACTGTAATACTTATAATAATTTTTCTGAAAGAAGAAAGCAAAGGTGATCAATAGCAAATTAAGGTACAGGATAAAGAAAAGTTTTATGACCCTTTGCATGTGTGAAAGGAGCTATATATTTGATGGTGCAAATACTTGACCACACATGAGAATATCTGAGTGCTAGTATAAACTCTGCTATTGACTATGTAACTCCAACTAAATCACTTACTTTCCCCAGACCATTTTTTTATCTTAAAATTAAAAGTAACTATACTAATCTATTTATTTGGATGAGGAAATTCACTACTTTATAAATAATAGTGACAGCCCTGGTTTTTTTCTCTTCGTGAATCAATTAATTTTTCTGCCTATATACCTGAAGAACTGAACTGTGATTCTTCAAAAATTATTTATGTATTCTTTTTTTTTTTTGAGTTGGAGTCTCACTCTGTCGCCCAGACTGGAGTGCAGTGGCCACTCCCGGCCACCGCAGCCTCGACCTGCTGGGCTCCAGCGATCCTTCTGCTTCAGCCTTCCAAGTAGCCGGAATACAGGCATGCGCTACCACGCCCGGCTGATTTTTTGATATATTGTAGAGATGAGGTCTTGCTGCCCGGGTGGGTCTCGAACCCTCGGGCTCAGGCAATCCACTCACCTCAGCCTCCCAAAGGCGCGGGATTACAGGCTGAGCCACCGAGCCCAGCTATTTATGTGTTCCTAAGCATAATTAGTTAATGTCTCAGTACTACTAATTCCAAATAAATTTTTTTCTGCTATGAAGTGTGTTCCCTTAAGTTTTGGATAAATTTTTCTCTGTTTCTGAGTAATTTTCAACTATTATATCACTAAATAGTTATTGTTCCAGATTTTGTACTGAAAATTCATTTTCAGCTGTGTCTTTCTCATTTATATATAAGCTAATAACTCGTGCTTAGTTCTCAATTTACTTACTTATTGTTCAATCTCCTTTTACTTTTATTCTTTCATACCTTCTTAACCTTGTAGTTCTTTTTTTGAAAGCAGGCTTTATTAAGAGGAAAGAAAAGCTCCCACAGTGGGAGGGGACCCGAAGAGATTGCCCATAGTTGTTCTGCTTTTACTTGATGAATATTGATGAATAATCTTTATAAATTCTTCTGGAGCATGAATAATTTTCGAATACTTTCTTCTGCATCTTAGTTTGCATTTTATTCAAGACTAGGTGCTTCTGATTTTGCTCTTGCTGACTATTTTCACTCATTCTTTCTTTCTTTTATTTGTTTTTGTTTTTGTTCCACTATAATATCATAGCTTCATTTTATTTCTTTTCATCTATATTTCACCTTTAATTTTTGTTTAAATATATATTTTGAGTGAATTCCTTATTTCATATTCTTTTTCCTGTTCCTCTACACTCCAGTTTAAAAGTTTTCAATCCTTGCCTGAGTTCATGGGAATAGAGGAGGAGTCAACATTTGACCTGAACTTTTTGAAACACTTGGGAAATTTGAGCTCTGCTTTCCTTTTGAAATCTTATACCAAAGTCCAGTCCACTCAGCTTGCTCTATGAACTCCGTACTATTTCTCAGAAAACAACAAACTTTGCAGGTTTTTTTTTTTTTTTTGGCCCCTGAATGTAAGAGCAATATAGTCACACAGATGTTTTTTTCTTGATTTTTCCCGGTGTTGCTTATTTATTCCCTTAGTATGCATTCTCCCAGGTTGAGTGGTATTCAGAGGGAATTCTCAGCAATTTATTGAATTCTCATCTTTTCTAAGCATTATTTTCTGCTAGAACACTTGGAATTTTTTGCTTTTTTTTCTGTCACTTTTCAAGTTTATGACCTAAACATGTCTCATTCTCCTCATCTGGATGGAAAGAATTAACATTGTTAAGATGTCCATCCTACCAAAGGCAATGTACAGATTCAACACAATACTCATTAAATTACCAACATAATTCTTCTCAGACCTGGCAATGACAGCACAGAAATTTATATGGAAACATGAACGACCACGAATAGCCAAAACAATCCTTAAACAAAGAAGAAAAGTAGGAGGTATCACACTTCCAGACTCCAAACTTTACTATAAGGCCACAGTAATCAAAACATCCTGGTATTAGTACAAGGACAGGCATATAGACCAATGGAACAGGATAGAGATTCTGGAAGCAAAGCCTCAATTTCTCAACTAACTCATCTTTGACAAAGCCTACAACAACAACCACTGGGGAGAGGAGAACCTATTCAGTAAGTGGTGCTGGGAAAACTGGCTGATCATATGCAGACGGTTGAAACAGGACCCTGCCTATCATCATACACAAAAATCAACTCTAAATGGATCAAAGACCTAAATGTAAAACTTCAAACTATAAGAATCTTAGAAAATGAAGGAGACACCCTTATGGAAATTGGAACTGGCAACCAATTCCTGATCAAAACCCCAAGTGCCCACACCATAAGAGATAAGATAGACAAGTAGGACCTCCTCAAACTGACAAACATCTTTAAAGCCAAACAAACCATCAAGAGAGTGGGGAGACAGCCCACAGAATGGGAAAAAATATTTGCCAACTGTGTATCTGAAAAGGCCTAACATCTAGGATCTACGAGGAACTCAAACGCACCAAAAGGAATAAAAAAACCCAAACAGCCCCATTAAAAAGTGGGCAAAAGACATGAATAAACACTTCTCAAAAGATGATATACAGACAGCCAACAGACACATGAAAAAGGGCTCAGCCTCACTCATCATCAGAGAAATGCAAATCAAAATCACATTGAGATACCATCTAATCCCAGTAAGAATGGCCATCATTAATAAAACAAACAACAGATGCCGGAGAGGATGAGGAGAAAAAGGGAATGCTTCTACACTGCTGGTGGGAATGCAAACTAGTACAACCTCTTTGGAAGTCAGTGTGGCGATTTCTGAAGGAACTAGATATTGACCTTCCATATGACTCAGCAATCCCCCTATTGGGAATATAGCCAGAGAAACTCAAATCATTCTGCAAAAAAGATACCTGCACACTTATATTTGTTGCAGCTCTATTCACAATAACAAAAGCATGGAACCAATCATGGTGCCCATTGTGCTGGACTGCATTTTTAAGATGTGGTAAATATACACAATGAAATATTAGGCAGCCATAAAGAAGGACAAACATATGGACTTTGCAGCAACTTGGATGGATTTAGAGTCTATCATACTCAGTGACCTATCACAGAAACAAAGAACAGAGTACCATATGTTCTCTCTCGTGGGCAGACCTTGAACAATTATCATAATACTATAATAAAGGGATTGGCAGTAGTGGGAAACTGTCAGGGGTTGGGGAGTGGGATTGGCAGCTGAAGGAAACTGCCAGGGGAGGGAGGGGCACATCTCATCAACAAGGGTACCTGCACAATGAACATTTGTATACCTAACCATGAATTGTACCCCACATCTTTAAAATTTTAAAAAAGTTTAATGTGTTCAGATGTGTATTTTATTACAATGCTGGACTTTACACTTCCTGGGAAAAAAAGACAGTGACTTTATACATCCCAGCTGAGATTTCCAGGTTTCTGGTCACTTATCTTAATGGTCTTAATGATCATGATCTCTTTCTATCACTACCCCCAATTGCTGGATATCACTTCATCACTCTCTAGCTCCACTCCAAATCCATTTCCTTAAAGCTAATTAAATGATTTGTGCCAAAATTCAGGTGAGCTTAATCAATCAAGTTATTCCTATTTACATCCAATACAATACCTTTAAATTCAAAAGCAAAGAGAAGTCACTCCAACCCCGAGAAAAGTCCTTTGTTTTATTTCTTATCATGAGTTTAAACCTAGCCACAGAAATCACCTGT
This sequence comes from Carlito syrichta, assembly GCF_000164805.1. Lineage (NCBI taxonomy): Eukaryota > Metazoa > Chordata > Mammalia > Primates > Tarsiidae > Carlito > Carlito syrichta. The sequence continues at coordinate 36,242 of NW_007096704.1, forward strand.
AAAGAAGTATTAATGTTGGAAAATGTTGGGTCTGAGGCATAGAGTCAGATGCAGGGAAATTACCAAAACTTGTGATTTTATCCAACTTTCGTCAAGATTCCAGGCTCTGGATATATTTGAACTTTGGAAAGGATGTGATTGTCCATGCTTTTGATCTTGCTATATTATGTCTTTTAAACTTCCATATAAGACTATAATTTATACTTAGAAGGATATGAGTAGACGGCAGTGGTATACTGGTAAATATTTAACAACTGGATCCCTTGAAGTGGGACGGGAGAAAATCTGTTACCTTTTGAGGTGGTGTAAATACTCCTGCCATGGCTAATTTCAAGCTTTCCACATGATGTCACTGGACATAAAGTTAGGAATAGATGTACCACAGTCTGCTCCCACAAAGTGTTGGGAACCTTTCCAGCACACTACTGGTATAGCATAAAATACAATATTGCAAGAATTTCAGCAACAGGTTAAACATATACAAGATTAGCCCTCCACTGCCAACACTGTCATGCAATACTTTTCTGTTTTGAAGGAAACAACATTGTTAGAAGTAAAGAAAGAGAAACTCTTTTCTGTCCCTAAGCAACTTTGGAATAATTTATTCTATCTAAAGCCTGCAAATACTTAAAACCCAAGTAATAGTAGTTTTGCTCTTAAAAATTCTTTTTACAAAGTACTTCAGGTACCAGTATGAATGGCATTATCAAAACATAAACTCTTATTATAATTTTTAACTTCTGAAATTACAGTCATTAATGAGAATTATACAAAAACCTTTTATAAGTTACAGCAAAGCCCACATACAATTAAACTCGTCACTGTATGAATAAACAACAGTTACTGCTCCAAGGTTATTTCATACACTGTTCCATGACAACTGCAGCTGTGCCTCTAAAGTACTGCTGTGAAATTAATATAATGTATTATGAAAAAATACTATGTGCAGCTCTTGGAGATAAAGAAATCTGAGTGGGTGGTGAAGAAAAACCAATTGCATAGAACAGTCTAAAAGTGAACCTTAGATATTATGTATTTATTTTTAAAGAATCTGTAAAATTCCCTGAACTGGACATCTCCAAGTTTGATAAAAATTTCCATTTTCATTATTCCCTAATCAAAATATGCCACAGTAGAATTTTCTCTTTCAAGTTTCCAACTGATAACTGATAAATGTTTCATCATTGAAGGGTTAATGTCTAACAGAAAAAAAAAATGACTACAACTCCTGGGAATAACAGTGTGTCTTGAAGAAATCCTGAAAACACAGTATTTTCACTAGACTATTAAATGGCATCACTCATATAGGAAAAAAAAAAACTGTTTGCCTAGCACCTGGGGCATTGGTCAAGACATCTAGCAACTCTAGACGACCAGTTAGGCTTCCATCACTTTAGGGTAGGCCTAGCCATTCTGATACTGGGGGAATGAATATCTCAATACAACTTAATCTCATGTATTGCATTCCCATGTCCCACATTACACTGGTTGAGACTGACTTAACATTAAGGAAAAGTTCTTGCTACAAGCTGAGTTTCCCAGGAATCATCCTCTTAGATGAAATCTAGCATACAGCACACTTATTAAGTGGTGCCCCTGGGACCAATGCCTATAGAAGGGAAGGAAGAAAACAACACTGAGCAGAGGGAGATGTTGAGCTACAGTAGCGGCTCAAAAATAGCCTCCACCAAATCCAAATGAATCTCTGGAACTACACTGGTCCCAAAAAGTGGTCCTGAGATAGGCAAAGATGCCTATGCCTTTGTAGACTTGCATCAATGAGTCAATAGATGTAAGCTGCCTGAGGAAATGGTGTCACCTTGGACAAGACTGCCCTCCATAGCTGCAGCAATCTCTGAAAATTGAAGGCTATTTGCTTGCAGCTCTCCTAGCAGCTAAGACAATACATCATTTAGTGAAGGGAGATCTGATTAGTGCATCACAGTGTCAACTACAGATCTCCAAACTAGATTTCATGCACATTTCCCTGCCTCAATATCATTCACTTTTGCAACATACTTCTATTCAGAGCGTCACTCTGGACATACAATGAGGAGGGCGACAGGAAAAGAGACAGTTCCATGACTTTGAAGGTATAACTGCAACTTGCACCAACACATGAAATCCTAAGAAAAAAGTCCATTCATCTATGCAATTATCACTTTAATAGCATATTGCACTAGACACCAATTCTTTTTTGGCCCAACTGCTGGCCCCCACTTTAAGTATAGATGTCTAGCTTACCTGTCTTACTCAAAATTGGGGTTAATTTCATCAATGTACTATATTTCAAGGAGTAGTGAGCTAACACTTAAAACAGAGCCTACTGTGAAGGATTTGCTTTTTCTTTCTGACTCTGAAAATGCCAATACTCCATAGGTGGTACTGTATTTATGGTCAGCCATCATTTAGGCTCAGTGATCTTGATTTATCACATTGTCTCATTGGGGTGGAAGAATACAGTCAAGGTGTAACATGAAGCTACTGGATGAAAGGAATGACTAGATGGAGTGAGAAAGGGAAACATAGGAGCAGAGTGGGCCAAAGAAAGACTTGAGAAACACTCCCACTTTTGTTTACATTTTCTGGTTCATGTATTCCTTTTGTGGAAGTGCTGGGAGAAGTGACATAGGATATTTTCACCCAGTGCTTGAAAGAAAATAAAGAATGTGTTCACTAATTCTTCAAATAACCAGGAACAAAATAATGAACAAAATCTCAATTTAATATGACCTTGGAACAATGCAAACATAGTTTAAAATTAAAACCCAGTTTAATACTAGCATAATTGAATTTTAAAGAAGGTCAAATTGATAGAAAAAAGAATCAATGGTAAAGTTACCCATACATTTGCGTTTGAATTTCCATTTACCTGAAGTACTCCCTTACTGCCAAACCCCTCAAGTCTAAGTTTAAATCCTACTTCATCCATGAAGTCTACCCCAAATACTCCAATCATGTTTCCTGCCCAACTGCATGATGCTCAGTGTCTTTGTAAAATATTTTATGTTCATCATTACTTTTGATTGTATTTCTATTGGTCTCTCACTATGTGCCAAGTATGGTGTTTATCAACTTTACATATTTTATCAGATTGAATATTTGCATGCATCCTGTTATCTAGTTTTGAGTATGTTCATTTGCTGTATAAGAATACAGAGACTCAGAGAGATGAATTGACACCACAGACAATATACGAGAGGGAGGTGGCAAATCCAGCTCAGAACAACGTCCGTGTTCTTTCTACTGCTGCCTATATCGTACATGATTCTCATTTCCCACAGGTGCACCATATACCTATTGAGAGAAGGAACTATGTATAATATCTCTTTCTTGTACTTATCTGTATTTGTTCCATGTCATATTGAATGACAAGAAGCATATAATATCGTGCATATGTTTGAGAAAAATGAGGAAAAGAAGATAAAAGGTAGGGGTATCAATGGGTAGATTCCTATAGGAATTCCAGAGGATTATTCCAGAGGAACTCAAAATTTGCCAAAAGGATATATAGCTCATAAAAATATTAGGAAAAATTTTGCATCAGTCTTTCCCTATTTCCATGTGCTAGTGCCAATTTGTGACTTAATTAAGACCTTGGCTTTCTCACACAGTAATACAGAAAGCAAATGACTGGGAAAATTGATTATAAAAGTGGGGGTTATCAATGGCATGAAGAAGCTTAGCACAGATACATGTCTGGTTTTCTTTTATTAGAATAAATTGAAATTATTTATCTTAAAATGATAACAATAGAAATGGAAACACCTGGCAGTTCCCTTGAATATATAATGAAGGATTACCCTCACATCCACATTTATATCCTGTAGTGTTCATAGCACTGAGTAAAGGCCTGGAAAGTGACAACTCCTTAATTAGTTAGCACTCATGACAAATTGGGGAAACTTACTCTAGAATCTGTAGGGAAGGAGGAGATGGTAGATTGTTTTAAAGTCTCCCTCTCTTCTTTGTTATATGTTTCACAAAGCATGCATCTTTATTTCATTGCTAAAGATGTACAAACGCAAAGAAATAAGATTCATTAAATAGCATGTTAAAAAACCAAATGAAGGTTTTTGCTTCATTGAGTACCTAAATCAACACTACTTTACCTATCAAGGCAGACCTGAAACCTCCTCTTGCCATTTTTTTCTTGTGATATGAGAAAACCAATTAGAACCAACTACCAAATTTTATTCATCAGTGCCCCTGATAGACAAGCTATATGAAAAACATAAATTTTAAGTAAATTTCCTTAAAATGCTACCCTGTAAGCAGTCACACCCTCCTTCTAGAGTTATGACTCAAATTATTTATTGAATTGCACCAAATGCCATACAGAATTTAGTAATGAGAGCTGTATGCAGTAATTACATGCTACATTGCCTCCATTGGAAACCATGGTAACCGATCAGTTACTGTTTCAGCCTGCCACCATAGCTGAGAGTGGCACAAAGGAAACAATATACCCATCATCACATACATTCAATCTGCAGATATCCTTGGAAGGAGAGGCTACATCTGGCCATTTCAACCTTGTATTGACCCATTTGGGATTCTCCTAGACTACGCCAGGTTCACTCCTTTCTCAGAGGCTTTGCATTTACTCTTTCTTCTATCAGGAATTCTCTCCCTCTGCTCTTTATAGTGCTGACTCCATCTTGTCACTCAGGATTGAGATCAAATATTATATCCTCAGAGAAGACTTCCCTGACCACCTAACCTAAAGAACTAAACTTAACTTCCTCCAAGTCTCTCTCTATTACCTAGAAAGCACTTGCCATTTTCTGAAATCATATTGGCATGTCTTTATTACCTGTACACATATGTACTGTGTACCACATAACCACTGGGCCATTATCTCCACAGTCACCTTGTCTTTCTTATTCTCAACAATAATTTTAATGCTGAACTTCTTCTCCAATACCATACACAGTCTTCCCTCTAAACACAAACAAAAAGTAGTAGTGAGCTAACAGTTAAAACAGAACCTACTATGAAGGATTTGCTTTTTCTTTCTACTCTGAAAACGTCCAATACTCCTTGGTTTTGTTCTACTTAATACTTTAAAGATATGTATATTTCAATGATAAGTACACAATAGGTGCTTAACAAATATTTGATAAGTGAGAAAAAAGTAATGGAAAAGATGAATCAATTTAACAGCTCATTTTCCTAGTGACATCCCTCCAAATACTTGGAAAACATTGTCCTACCTTACTTGACACTCCCCTCAAAACTATACATTCATAATGTATTCAATTATTCTTCTTAGGATCTGTTTTCAACATTTTTCAACACTTCATCTCTTGGACATGCCAGTTTATTAATACTCCATCTTACAATCTAACATAAAGAACTGAGTAAGGGTTTTCCAGTATGATCTAACCAGTGCAGATATGGTTACTGACAGACATGATCAAAATAACTCCATTTGTGAGGTCTGTCTAACCTACTGGTCAACCAGCAAATCTCTCAAAATGATGGCAGTACTTTATTTCTACAATGGTAATTGAAGACAGGTATAATACAAGGCAGTGCTTCTCAAACGTTACTATTCAGATAATTCCCTTCAAGATCCCCGTTCCTTCCTTCTCATTTGTATTTCAACTCTGCTTTAAAATAACTGGACACAAGATAAAAACCTTTCCTAAAATGAAAAGTCTGATTCATTTGGTCTGGAGTGAAGACTGAAATTCTACATTTCTAATAAGTTGCTGGTCTGTGGATCATACTTTGAGTAGCAAAGCTGTACTGGAATATTGAACCTGGAAATAAGAAGACATAATTTGAACTGAAGCTCTACCATTTAACAAAAGCATACAGGTGAACAATTTCATTGGTTTTCTTATCTATAGAGATAAATGTAAATGTCTTGAAGAGTTATTAGAATAGCTAAATAAGACAACTAATGTGTTAATATACAGTAGGAATGTAACAAATATCACCTCGATGAATGCCCTTCTACCAGTTTTAAGTTGGAGGCTCATATTGAGTTTATATGCGGAAAAAAACTAACATATTTCTTACATAAATGGCTTCTAAGCCTAATTTTTTCTCATATAGCATTTGTACAGTTGATTTTGTAGCCTAAATACAGGATTTAACATTTGTAACTATTAAATTTCATCTTGTTAGCTTTGGCCAGAGTTCTAGCCTGTCAAGATTGTTTTGAATTAAGATTCAGTTTCTCGGCATATTAGCTATTGCATCAAGCTTTATGTCATTTTCAAATTTGAAAAGTATGCCTTCTATGCCATTATACATATCATTAAAATGTTGAGTAGGCCAAGACCAAGGGTGGAGATAGTCTACATTTTATTTGTTTTGAAGGAAGGACAATACACAGGGTGGGGGGTGGAGAGAAGCTGAAATTGCCTGAAAGATGATAATTCTATTTAACTGAATATCATCCAGTGTACATTTCTCCATTTTCCCCTCAATAGAGTCCATAAAAATATTTCTGTGAAATATATGAATTAAATCAAAGCACATTATGCCTATAGAATTTTCTCTTATCTTTCCATCTAATACTCAAACCAAAAATAAAGTAAGATTAGTTTGGCATATCTTATTCTTAGTACATCTATGCTATCCCCTTGCAATCACTATTTGCTTTTCCAAGTGTTCAATCACAATCTATTAACAATCTATTCTGTAATTTCAATAAGCAAAAATTAGTATTATAGTTATTCGTGGCATATCTATTCTGTGATTAGAAACATATTTTTTCCAAAATTCTCAAGAATGTTTTACATTTTTATCATAAGCAAACATCTTTTTTATATCATTGTAGCTAATTTATCTAGTTTGAAGACAAATGAATTTAATACAAGTAGGCATGCCTTATTCCTTCCATATCTCAGTATTTACTTCCTTCTTGATCATTTTTATTCTATTCTCTATGCTTTTAGTACCATTCTCCTCAAAATAAAAGATAAATTCAACATAAGATTAGGTAATTCTGGTTATTCCTTCTGTAGTCCATCTTTCTTTGGAGAATGCCCTTTAAAAATCCATACTAAATTGTTGGTAGCTCAATTTTTAGTTATTTGAGAAAATGTCACACTGCGTTCCACAAAGGCTGAACTAGCTTAGATGTCCAGTGTAGAAGAATTCCCTTTTCTCTGAGCCTTACCAAAACCTGTTGTTTTTTGACTTTCTAATGATAGCCATCCTGACCAGTATGAGGTGGTATCTCATTGTAGTTTTGATTTGCATTTCTCTGATAGTGCTTAGTGAAGCTGAGCATTTTTTCACATTTGTTGGCTGCTTGAATGTCTTCCTTTGAAAAGTGTCTGTTCCTATTCTTTGCCCACTTTTTAATGGGGTTATTTTTTTCCTGTCAAGTTCATTTGAGTTCCTTGTAGATCCCAGATGTTACGTCTTTGTTTCTCATTTTGTGTGTTGTCTCCACCTGCAAATGCATGTTCACTGCAGCACTATTCATAATAGTAATAACAAGGAACCAACCCAGACGCCCATAGAAAGTCAACTGGATAAAGAAAATTTAGTACATATACACAATGGAATACTATGCAGCCATAATGAAGAACAAAAGTATGTCCTTTGTAGCAACATGGAGACAGCTGGAGACCATCATTTTAAGTAAACTATCACAGAAACTGAAATATTGCATGTTCTCACTCATAAGTGGGTTCTAAACCTTGGGAACATGAGCACAAAGGCAGGAACAACTAACAGTGTGTACTACTAGAGGGGGAGGGAGGGGAGATAAGAAGCACACAACTACCCGTTGGGGACCATGACCACTACTGGGGGAGACAGGGCTCACTAGAAGCCCAAACCATACCTGCATGCAATTTACTTATGTAGCAAATCCTCACATGTACCCCACAACTCTAAAATTTAAATTAAAAAAAAAATCCATACCAATAAGGGTTATTCCTTTGAAGCCACAGTCAATAATTTTTGTAAAATGGTGCCTCTCCAGGAACACATTACAAGCACAATTTCTGCCAGCCTCAACAGAGATCCAAGGAACCTGACATGGCCAGGCTTTGTGTGTGCATATGTACATGTGTGTGTAGCTATAGACTCCCTGTTCATCCTCAGTTATATTTTAATTTTGTTTTAAAATCACCAGCAATAAGAGAAAATCTTTCTTTTCTTTTTTGTCAACACTTTTGGAATAATGATCCTTTTTTGTTTAAAGAAGGTTTTGTTCTTTTATTTTGACATTGCGAAACTACACCTTCTCCATTCGTATTCATGCACAATTCATACACAGTGAATCAGTTAAAACAAGTGGGAATCTTAATTTATTGAAACTGCCTTGATTTTCCATCAAAATAAAATAGATTCACAATCATCTCCTACACACACGCGCGCACACACCCTGGCTCTGTCAAATTCCTTGGTTCTTTACTGGTCTTATCATTCCTTCATGGGTCCCTTTTTAATAGCCTGCATTCCAAACACCAATGCTTTAGGAGACATGGGCACCTTATAAAACCCAGAGATAGAAATCATGAGGAGCCTGGGGTTACCCTCCTTATGAGATGGAAGTTACAAACACAATTTTTGCCAGCCTCAACCTAGATCCAAGGAACCTGACATGGCCAGGCTCTCTGTGTGTATATGTGTGCATGTGTGTGTGTTTGTGTGTGTGTTTGTGTGTGTGTGTGTGTGTGTGTGTGTGTGTGTGTGCGCATTAATGTGTGAGATGGTTAAGCTAGTTTTGTTTTTATTACAATGTAGGGCAATTCAAATAAATTAAGATACCTATTTATTTTGACTGATCATCTAATAGAAACAACATGATAGTATATAGATATGAATAGAAAAGGTATAGCTTTACAATGTGAGCGCAGAGAGAAATGGTGACTGGCCATACATCATATAGCTAGTAAGACATGGAATCTGGATCCCACCACAGCTTATGGAAATCCAAAAATCACGTGGACACAAAATATGCGATGGATAAGAACTACAGAAGGGCAAGGGTGCACAGGAATTTAGGGTGATATGGAGAGTGATACTTTATTTTTTATTTTTAAAATGTGGGGTATATTTAGGGGTTAGATACAAAGTAGTGATCAGACAGGTGAAGTTTGGGTCTCCCATTTGTCCTCACTTCACCTGGTTTGGGATCAGGTACCTGTGATGTACCCCACCTCCTCTGGCAATGATCCACTACTGTTAATATCTTTCATGCAATATTATGATAAATGTTCAGGATCCACTTATGAGTGAGAACATGTAGTATTCAAAATACTTACAACTAGCCAGGTGCAGCTGGTCACACATGTAATCCCAGCACTTTGGGAGACCAAAGTAGGAGTATTTCTTGAGCTCTAGATCAGCCTGGCCAACACAGTGAGACCTCATCTCTACAAAAAAAAAAAAAAAAAAATTTAAAGCTAGGCATTGTGGTGTGTGCCTAGTGTCCCAACTACCTGGGAGGCTGAAGGCTCACCTGAGCCCAGAAGATTGAGGCTGCAGTGAGCCACGATTGCTCCACTGTACTCCAGCCTGGGAAATAGAGTAAGACTCCATCAAAAACAACAAAAGTAAAAACTTACACTTATGCTCTCAATGTCCTTTCCATTCTTAGCATCTCAAATTTATCCTGGGTGTTAAATTTTCCTTCTAAACTATCAAGGCCAGAGGTCTTAAGTCTGGGAAAGGCTAACAAAATGAGCTTAGATGATACTTAGCCAGGTGCAGCCATAATAAATTCCAATCACAATATAATAGCATTCCATGAAAATCCCCAAATGCTATTTTGGCAGCTGCCCTCTATTTGACACCCATAAAGCTAGAACTGGACACTGCAACTTCTCCACACATGCCTCAGAAGAACCAAATGCTTCCAGCACCTTGCCTATCAAAATAGCTGCTAGGTCACGTAATATGGTGCTTGCTTTTGACTTCCCAATCTCTAGTGTTCATGTATTCCCTTGGCAGAAACTGGATCACATGAAGAACACCAGTTGCAAAGGATTCTGGGTAATGTAGTCTTTAACATTTCCATCTTTGGAGCCCTGGAAGGCAACTAGAAGCAGATAAGAACGGTGTTGGGCAAGTCTTTTGGGTGATACGTAGCAGGGAACTACTTTCTAGGTTCCTATTATCCTTTTAAAGAAATTCAATTTGAATCTCAAAGAAACTCATGGAATTATTCCTAAGTGCATTCCTCAAGGAAATATGTTAAAAATCAGTCCCATCTCAAGGTGTTTGTTCTCTTCTAATATTGTTACAGAGAAATGAATGCTCGGGGTACACATCATCAGTCATGTTTTTTTTCCAACAGCTTATTACAACAGCAATTAAGAGCTTGAGGTTTTTTGGTTGTGTTTTTCATGTTTATAAAAATATTGATAGTGTTGAAAGGACAGATGAATAGGCTCTCTATGTGTGACAGAGAAAGCAAAGGCAGAACTTTCAATTCCACAAAGCATCTCACAAATTCTCCTTTATTGCCAGCACAATCTGCCTCTGACTTTAAAAACAATAACTGCATCTTTTCACTTCTTTTTCTTTAAAAAAATTTGCCCCTGTTCCCAAGGAGACAAATTTTCATTTTTTCCTACGCTTTCAAGAATTTATTAATCTCAGAAGCCAATTATCAGAAGAAAACGGATATCACTGAATGAAAACATGAAGTATAGATCTGGGAGATAAATGAGCAGAGGGTAACTCAAGGGTATTTTTCTGATTCTTTCTCCAGTGTGAAAACCAAAGGTTTACAATTTCTAAATTAAGGCCTTAAGGTAATATTAAAACATTGTATTTTTTATCTATACAACTGAAGAAGTCTTGTGTGGTTAAATCCTAAAATTAATGCTAAAAAGGAGATTTATGCATTAATGGATTTCACTTGCCTCTACTTGAGACCTAAGATATGATTGTGAATGACACGCTCCTAAAAATCTATTTTTATCAGCTATAATTGTTAAGGTATAATTTTCCAGGTATAATTGTTATACAAAAACTGCACATAATTAATATGTACAATTGCATGAGTCTGTACATACATATACATTCATGTTACCATCACCACAATCCAGGTAATAAATATATTCATCACCACCAAAAGGTTTCTTGTGGTTTTGTTCATGTGTGGTGGGGGAACACTTAACATGAAGACTTAACATAAGATATACCCTGCTAACAAATTTTAGATATACAATACCTTATTACTAACTGTAGGCACTCTGTTGTTTAGCAAATACGGCCAAAACGCTTGTATTTTGTATGCCCCTATCCATACGGCTCCAGAGTTAGTGGGTATCTCTGGGTAGAGAACACGTACTTGCCCTTTGAAGATGCATAGAGCTGGCCATGCTCTACAAAGAGGAAGGATTTGACCAATCCACTTTCCATTGTTTAAAGTCAACCATGAAATAATTAGAATACTTCCTTATCTTTTTGCTTTATGATCGCAGAAATTAGAGAAAAGAAGGATGCTAGAGGAAACATAAAAGTTAAACTTCAGAACAGAAGAAAACTCAGAGAACAACTCTGTGTTTTGAGGTATCCTCTGATAATAATGCCATTTAGTCTGTCACCCTCTGGTTTGTGGATCTGCTCATGATCCCTATCCTTCATACTTCTGCTTGATCCTAGATCCTTCTCAGAATACTTAGCCTAGCTTTGGAGAAAAAGTTTAAGCAAGTAACCATATTGAATGTGGGATGTGGCCAATACCTAAAAGATGAACAATTAAAGCACTATAAGAATTCAGAGGAGTGGTTACTGTATATGCATGAACATAAGGCAAGTCATTTTCCAAAATTACCTTTCCTTTCCTTTTTATTGCATTCCTTATAAATTTTTTCATACTACATGTTCTATCAATAAATATACTTTGAAAAACAAACTACTGTTTGAGTAAAACATATTAACTTAAACCAGCGGGTCTTCAACTTTAGCATACATCAGAATAAACTGGAAGGTTTGTTAAAAAACACAGATTGCTGAGCCCCACCCCAAGAGTTTCTGATTCAGCAGGTCGAGGGTGGGACCGAAGCAATCACAGTTCTAATCAATACCCAGATGAGGACCTCATTTTGAGAACCACTGTTTTACCAATACAAGTTTTGGATTAATGGTTCTCAAGTCCTGTTGTATACTAGAATCATCTGGGGAGATTTCAAAAACTAAAATTCCAAGACTACATCCCAATCAATTAAATTAGAATACTGGGGAACCCCCCCCCAATCCCCTGCTTGTAGTTTTTAATGCTCTTCAGGTGACTCTGGACTGCAGCCAGGGTAGCCAGGGTAGAAAACATCTGTTTTAGATCAATATCAATCTATTTCAGCTAAAATAATCATTTTTAAAAGAGAAAAACACATTTGACCAGATTAAGTAATTAATCCTGGGACATGTGACCTTACATTTATAAATGATGATATATTGTTAATTTGTGGAAATCACTAATACTGTATATTCCTAAAGGAAAGAATGAAAAATAAATAAATAAAAGACTGTTCTAATCACAAAGGTATGGATTTGTGCAGCTTTGGTTAAAGCTTCCAGCAGCAGCATGACAGGAAGTGGTATATCTTGAACATAAGTGGAAGTAAAGTTGGTATCTTCTGGGAAACTCTGTTGGAAGACCAAAAGAAATAACTTAATGATCATGAAGACAATGATGCTGTAGGCATAGGTGCAGAATTCAAATAATATTGTTTCAAAGATGTGAAACTAGAGTAAAACAATATTTCTAAAATATTGATGTTTTATAAATGTGATATTACGTATGTATGTGTAATAACAATACATTTGATATTGTCAGTAGACATTTGACAAGTTTATGCTTATACAATTTATATCTTCAAGTTGCCAATACTTTATTCTGTTCACACATAGATTTGGATATCATCTCATAATCAGGTATATGCAGAAGTTTTGGCTGAAGAATTCAGGGATGTCTTTCTGGAAGAGGTGGTATTTGAGCTGACCTTCATAAAATAAGTAGGCATTCATCAAGTAACTCAAGAATAGAGGGGTTGTCCATGCAGGAGAAACTATACAAATGAAGGAATGATGATAAGAAAGCAAAAGATGAGTAGTAAAGATGTCAAGATGAAAAACTAATACACTGCTAAGTTATGAAGGCTTAACACTAAGATAAACACATTTTACTTTTATTTGGAATATTTTCTAAATGATGCTTCCTCTTGAGAGAAATCTTGAAATTTTCAAAGATGATTCTAAATTACGGCTTAATATTTGTATTGCTAGTCCTCATCTGACATTACAAAAGTCTATGGTTATAGATTCCCATAGGCAGTTATAGATCCCAAAGAAGAAGAAGAAGAAACATGTTACATAAACTTAGTATTTTAGGTATATACTGCCATGTAGCAAGAATCCCAAAATTTAGCGGATTATACAATCGGTTTATTATCTTCCATTATTCTGTGTATTGACCAGGTATTATTTCTATCTCACATGGTGTTGGTCAAGATACTGGTATGCTTGGAAAGTTCAAAATGGCTGTACTCACATGGCTGACTGCCAGATGGTTATTGAGCCAGGGCTGTCAACTAGGGGTTTTCATTCTCCCCCAGGTAGGACTTTCCACATAACTACTTGGGATTCTTCACAACAAGTTAAATAGACTCTAAGAATTAGCATTCCAAAAGGTGAGTAAGCAAACCATATATTTCTTAAGGTTCATTTTTTGATGTTACTACAACATTTAAAAATTATCTTAGGCCAGGGGTAGTGACTCATGCTTGTAATCCCAGCATTTTGGGAGGCCAAGGCAGGAGGATTGCTTGAGCCCAGGAATTCAAGAACAGCAAGGACAACATAAAAATTAAAATAAAAAATTAGCTGAGTGTGATGGTATGTACCTGTACTCCTAGCTATTCTGGAAGCAGAGGTAAAAGGATTGCCTGAGTCCAGGAGGTTGAGACTGCAGTGAGCCATGACTGTGCCACTGCACTCCAGCCTAGGCGACAGAGTGAGACCTTGACTCAAAAAACAAGCAAACAAACATAAAGAGTAATGAGAAATCAAAAATTAGCTCAGACTGAGAACATAAAGATCTGTACTATTGCACATCAGGATGAGATACTCAATACAGATAAAGCCAGTTGCAATGTTATCAACTAAAGAGGGGGTGCTGGATCATAGGAAATTCAAAATCCAAAAAAGGTGGATCTGAGTTTTAATTAATAATTATGGTATATATAAATCTCCAGAACACCTTTCACAGACATGTCTTTTTTATTCAACTTGATTATGGCAGCAGTAATGATAGCAGCAGAAGAAGTAGCAGAGCCCATTAAAAAAGTTGTAACACTTTTTTGGAGGCCTTTCATGTAAGAAGGTTGGAAATCATCACTTTGTCCTAATAACAAGTAAAAAGCTGAACAAACCAAAAAGTCAACAATTTTTCTTAGAGTCATAAGAGTGAGATCATAGGGCAAACTATTGTACCTCACATTGAAGAGACAGATAAGTAGATACAGAGAATCACAACATACCAGAGAAGAAACCTCTGTGTGAACCACAGCAGGTGTAGAAAAATCTGGACGGTAATTGATGAAATGCTGTAGGCTGGGCATGGACAACTCTGAGAGTTAAAAACCCCGGGATGGGGGTGGGGGGCAATAATAGGTAGCCTTCATGCATTCCTGAGTTAACCTCCAGGAGCTCAACCAGATTTTCATAGTATTAGAGAAAAATCCCCTCATCCTTCTGGCAGATGGAGTATAAAAGAAAACTTTTTGAAATATGCCAGAACACTCTATTCTTCTTAACAAGGTCCACCCTCAGGAGAATCTAGTTATCTAGAACCTAACCTGAGGGGGGTTTATCAGAAGTAATTGACCTGAGAGAAGGAAAATACTCAATTCCAGTCCATTCTAGCCATCCTGTCCTGCCTAAGAGGGGAAACATTTGTGAAGTTCGCAGTCCAGAAGCATAGGTTTATTAAAAGACCAAGATACAATCATAGGACTACAGAATACTTTCTTCACCCACAACTTACCACCACATTACTAAACTCCTATTTATAGCAATTCCTTTTACCTAACACATAATGTCTGACTGTCAACAAAAAAACACAAAGCATACAAAAAGGCAGAAAACACAGTTCGAAGAGACAGAGCAAACATGAGAATCATACATGGCAGAAATGTTGAAATTATCAAACAGGGAACTTACAACATGAATCATAAAATCAATATGCTAAATGTTCTAATTGGTAAAACAGACAACATGCAAAAACAGATGGGCAATCTAAGCAAAGAGATGGAAATCCTGAGGGAAAAAAACTAAAAGAAATGACAAAGATTAACAACACTGCTACAGAAATGAAGACTGCCTTAGATGGGCTTAGTAGACTAGAGACAAATGTGGAAAAACTCTCTGAGCTTGATAATATAGCAATAAAAAACTTCAGAAGTGAAAAAACAAAGAGAACAAAGACTGAATAAAAAGCCAAAACACAATATTCAAGAACTGTGGGATAACTATAAAAGGTGTAACATACATATAATGGGAATGCCAGAAAAAAAAAGGAGAAAGAGAAAGGAATAGAAAAAAATTGAAACAATGACTGATAATTTCCCCAAATTAATATCAGATACCAAACCTCATATCCAAGAACTTTAGAGAACACCAAGCAGAATAAATGTCAAAAAATGTCAAAAAAATCCTACACCAAGGCATATGATTTTCAAACTAAAGAAAATCAGAAAAAAATTTAAAACCTGAAAGAAGCCCAAGAAAACATCTTACATAGAGCAAAACAAAGATATAAATTAAATCTGAATTCTTTTCAGACACCATGCAAGCAATAGAGTAGAATGAAACACTTACAGGGTAGATAGAAAAAAAAAAAACTACAAACCTAGAATTCTGTAGTTTACAAAATTATCCTTCAAAAATGAAGGAGAAATAAAAACTTTCTCAGACAAACAAAAATTGAAGTAATCTGTTGCCAGTAGAACTGCCTGGCAAGGAATATTAGAAAGAAGGAAAGTAATATATGTCAGAAACTCATATCTACATAAAAAAGGAAAGGGCATTGAAGAAGGAATAGATGAAGGTTAAAATTTTTTTTTATTCTTAATTGATCTAACATGTAACAGTTTGTTCAAAATAACAATAGCAACAATGAATTCCATTATGTATCCTTACATATACATCGTGTGTGTGTGTGTGTGTGTGTGTGTGTGTGTGTGTGTGTGTGTGTGTACAAATTGAAGGTTTGTGGCAACCCAGCTTTGACTAAATCTATTAATGTCATTTTCCCAACAGCATGTGTTCATTTTGTTTCAAATTTTTGCTAATTCTCATAATATTTCAAACTTTTTCATTATTATTATATCTGTTGTGATGATCTGCCTTTAGGGACCTTTAATATTACTACTGTAATTGTTTTGAGATATCATGAGCCACGCCCATTTAAGATAGTGAACTTAATTGACTAATGTTGTGTGTGTGCTGACTGCTCCACCAACCAACCATTTACCCCTATCTTTCTCTTTCCTTGGGCCTCCCTATTCTCTAAGAAACAACAACACTAAAATTAGGTCAAGTAATAACCCTACAACGGCCTCTACATATTCAAGTGAAAGAGTCACATGTCTCTCATTTTAAATTAAAACCTAGAAATAATTAAGGTTAGTGAGGAAGGCATGTCAAAAACTGAGATATATTAAAAGCTAGGCCTCTTGTGCCAAACCGTTAGCCAAGTTGTAAATGCAAAGGAAAGGTTTTGAAGGAAATTAAAAGTGTTATTCCAGTGAACACATGAATGATAAGAAAGTGAAACAGCCTTATTGTTGATATGGAGAAAGGCTTAGTTGTCTGAATGGAAGATAAAACCAGCTACAACATTCTCTTACCCAAAGCCTACTCAAGAGCAAGGCTGTAACTCTCTTCACATGAAAGCTGAGAGAGGTGAAGAAGCTGCAGGGGAAAAAAAATAGTTGGAAGCTAGAAGAGGTTGGTTCAGGAGGTTTAGGGAAAGAAGCTATCTCCATAACATAAAATACAAGGAGAAAGAGCAAGTGCTGATAGGAAGCTTGCAGCAAATCATCCAGAAAATCTAAGATAATTGATGAAGATGTCTCCACTAAACAACAGATTTTCAATGTAGATGAACAGTCTTATGGTGGAAGAATGTGCTCTCTAGGATTTTCATAGTGAGAGAGGAGAAGTCAATAATTATGTGAAAAAAATTTCTTTCATCTGAGTTTTGTAGTTTTCCTCATATAGATCTTGTACATATTTCATTAAATTTATAGCTAAATATTTTATTTTGGGGGTGCTACAGTAAATGATACTGTGTTTTCAAATTTCAGATTTTACTTGTCCATTGTTGGTATATAGGAGAGCAATTAATTTGGGGATATTAATTTTATATCCTATAATCTTGCTATAATTGCTTATTACTGTCAGAAGTTTTTTGTTGGGTTTTTTTTTCAGATTTTCTACATTGACAATCATGTCATCTGCAAACAATAACAGTTTTGTTTCTTTCCTCCCAATCCGTATGCATTTTCTTTCCTTTTCTTATCTTACTGCATTAGGACTTTGATTGGGATATATATTGAAAAGATGCTCCACACCATACATCATCAGGGAAAAGCAAATTAAAACAACAATGATATACCACTATACACCTATTAGAATGGGCAAAATCCAGAACAGTGGGAACAACAAATATTGGTAAGGATGTGGAGCACAGGAATTCTGATTCATTGCTGGTGGGAATGCAAAAATAGCACTTTGGAAGTTTTGGAAGACAGTTTGGTGGTTTCTTATAAAACTAAGCATACACTTACCATGCAGCCCAGCAACCACCTCCTTGATATTTACTCAAAGGAACTAAAAACTTGTATCTATACAAAAACTTGTACATGGATGTTTATAGCAGCTTTATTCACAGTTGTCTAAACTTGAAAGCTGTCAGGTCATTTAATAGGTGAACAGATAAATAAACTGTGATACATTCAGACAATGGAATATTATTCAATGCTAAAAGAAATGAGCTATCAAGCCATGAAAAGATATGAAGGAAACGTAAATTCATATTACTTAGTGAAAGAAGCCAATATAAAAAAGTCTATACACTACATTTTCTTACTATATGGCATTCTAGAAAAGGAGAAACTATGTAGACAGTAAAAAGATCAGTGGTTTCTAGGCATTAGGGGAGAGGGAGAGATGAATAGGTGGAGTACAGAGGAATTTTAGGGCAGGGAAGATACTCTGCATGATATTAACATGGTATACACATACCATTGTACATTTGTCCAAACCCATAGAATATACAACTCCAGTGTAAACTATGGATTCTGGGTGATAATGACATGTCAGCAGAGGTTCATTTGTTGTAACAAATGTACCACTCGGTTGGGAGACTATGCATATGTTGAGTACAGGGTATATGGGAAATCTCTGTACCTTCATCTCAATTTTATTGTGAACATGAAACTACTCTCAGATGTAGTCTTTTAAGAAATCTTAACAACCGTAATTTATTGAATTCTTCCTCTATATTGAGTAGTGGAGGCCATCATTTAATTCTCATTCAACATTTATTTCTCACAACCATCCTATGAGAAAAATTCTACCAAATCAATTTTATAGGAAAGTGAAGCATAAAGAGGCTATACACTTTGCCTGAAATACACAGCTAGCAATCCATAGAGACAAGGTTCTAACTCAGGAAGTGAGAGTTGTTTTGTTTTCCACAAAGGGCCAGTTAGTGAACATTTTTGGCTTTGTGGATCATATGGTCTCTGTTACAACTACACAACTACTTAGTTCTGTTCTTGTAGCACAAAAGTGGTCAAAGGCAATATGTAAACTAATGAGCATGACTGTATTTCAATAAAACTTCATTTACAAAAATAAGCAATGAGCTAGATTTGGCCAGCAAGCTATAGTTTTCTGGCCTCTCTTCTTACCCAAGACTATTCAAAGCTTCTTGACTTAGATTTTATGAAAAGGTGTGTTTTTTTAAAATGTTTTTACATCCCATGCAACATCTAGCACAGAACCATGCATGGGTAAGCATTCAATAAATATTTGTTGACATAGTGATCAATAAATAAATTAATTCTAATATTTATTGAGCACCTACTATTTCTTAGGCACTATTATAAGCATTTGATATATATCACTGAAGAAAACAAAAATCCTTGTCTATGAGGGGCTTACACGCTATAAATCTCTAAATCATACAGCAAGGCTGTATTTGTCTTATATTGCTGCCATAACAAATTACCACAAACACAATGACTTAAAACAGCACAGATTTATTATCTTACTGTCTGTAGGCCAGAAGTCCAACATGAGTCCCACTGGACTAAACTGAAGGCATTAGTAGGACTGTATTTCTTTCTGGAGGATCTAATAGAAGACTTGTTTCCTCATTCATCAAGGTTCTCGGCCGAATTCAATCCCTAAACACAGGTCCCTGCATCTCAGAATCAGCAATTGGGGCATTGAATCTTTTTCCCGCTTCCATCCTTCTTTCTAACAATGGCTAGGAAAAGCTCTCCAATTTTAAGGACTCATGTTATCAGATCGGACCCACCTGAATAATCCAGTATAATATCTCCATCTCAAGTTCCTAATCATATCTGTAAAGTCACTTTTGCCACGTAAGGAAACATATTCACAAACTCCACAGATTAGGATATGGACATCTTTTGAAGGATATTATTCTGCCTACCACAAATACCATCATAGAATTTCATATTAAACATTCAAAACTGATGAGTTTTGTCTTTGTCAGTGGACTATACTTCTGAGTCAATATATGATATGAATTATGTTTATTTTATAATATGTGTTATACTTCACTTATATCAGATAGAACAAATTACACTCTACCCAGTCTTTATTAAACCTGGACTCAGACTTGCTGATGTTCAAGCCAGTCCTAAAT
Organism: Carlito syrichta; assembly: GCF_000164805.1. Classification (NCBI taxonomy): domain Eukaryota; kingdom Metazoa; phylum Chordata; class Mammalia; order Primates; family Tarsiidae; genus Carlito; species Carlito syrichta. The sequence goes on from NW_007096704.1 coordinate 56,136, forward strand.
AATGCCAGCAATGTTTTCAAAACTCTTATATAAATTAAAAACAAGTCATTTTATCATAAGCATGACATACTTGGAACTCTCCATTTTGAACACATACTGTGCATTAGGTCATGCCTAAAAAATAGAATTCCTGCATGTCATTGCACTGAAGCATTGTTCCTGACCTTACCATGGTAGCTCAGGCCACTTGACTAGGTCTCTGTCTTGGTGTTATTTGCTTTTCAGTCCTCTTCCATTGACTACAGTGTTAGCTGCAAAGCTGGCATCTTCCCTGACCCTTACCAATCTTCCCTACTGTGCTTATATTCCAGGCACTGGTCAGGTTTTCTTCTAACTGAGATGGACAATACCAACCATAACCCAAGATTCCCAACTCCAGGAAGCCACTCTATGTCCAGTCTCAATCTCTTACTGATGACAGACGCTACCTAAACTGGTCCAAGTTCCCCAAGTCACAGCACTGAGGTTGGGTCTGCTCCTCATTCTAGTTTCTATCCTTAAAGTTGGCCTAGTTCCAAAATCCAACCCTATTTGTGTTCTTTGTCTACCTTAATGACTCTACCCTCCACTCATGCTCAAATTAAAAACCTTGGCATAATTCTCAATTCAACTCTGCCTTTATCTCTGACTTTCAATTACCATATTGTGCTGGTCACCCTGAAACAAAGAATACAGAAAAAGGAGTGGTCTTGCAGGTGAAATGACAGTTTTTGCTTTAGAGAAAAGCCCAGTTTTCACCCCCAGACTTTCAGAAAATCTTGTCAATGAAGCATCCCCAGGTCACGGAAGAAGGTTTTTTTATAATCTCTGGTATGAAGGGAGAATTCCATGGAAGTTCGAAAGTTCTACTTCAAGAAGAATGACTATTAATTGTTGAGTTTAAAAGGCCTGGCTTCTTTTTCAGGCTCTGCCCCCTACTTTGACAATTCTTTCAACTAGGAAATGCAAATAATGCCTACCTCATGATGTTGTTGTGAAAATTAAATGAGATAATGAGTATGAAAGCACTTTGTAAACCACATGTGTCAGTTGTTATCATTGTGATTATACCACTAATGCCCTCCTATCTCCAATGCAGCAAATACTACAACTGTTCAGGGCATGGGGTGAATATTATAATGCTAATCATTCAAATTCATTCAGGAGACCATTTACTTTTTTATCATATTAGCAGAGGTTATTTTATTCTAACCCCTGTCCATCAAGTTACATTTTGGACAGAATTCAGTCTAATCAAATCTGCCAATATTAGACTTGGCTCTATTAAAGATTCATTCAACCACCTTCTCTGAAAGCACAAGCCAAAGTTTGTGCATATTTATACCATAAATCATATGTTAACAAGATGCCAAAAGCAGTCACCTCTTTTATGAATCAGTCTCTAATTCCCAAGACTGGATTAGCCCCTTCTTCTGTTTTACATAATATGTTGCCAACACTATCATGCTATTTACGATATGGCATTATCTTTGACCTTCTTCCACAGGAGATTGTGAACAACTCAAGGGTGGAGATTTAGTCTTTGTATTCTCATTCATGGTATACAGTAGATAACCAGTATACGTTTACTAAAACAAAGGAGGGAGCAAAAGGAGACCCAGGCTATGGGGAACTTATTCATTATAGAGCTACATTGCTGTAGCATATTTTAGGTATGTGGGGATTTCAAATAAAAGAGAAAAAAGTAAGAAAAACCATTATTTCCAAAAAGCTCCAGCTAACTTTTCTATAGCAGATATAAAATGGGTTATCAGTTGTTTGTAAGGGCAATGTAAATTAATTATTCCAAACACTTCACATTGGAGATATGCAAAAGGAGAAGCGGTTTATCTGAACTTCTCAGCTGCTGAATGAGATGTTCTGTGCCTTTTGGAGAAGGGGAGAACCTAAGCTTTATTTAGAGGAAAAAATCCAGCATTACATATAGAATATAGATGTATCTGAGAAAGGTATTCTTATACGAATTTCAATTATACATTTTCAAATAATAACATCACCTATCATGATATCATATAATCCCTTCTTGGTATATCTTCCTTCATATTTTAGTTAAAAATTAGACTATGTAACTCTTGGGTTAAATGCCAAAAAAAAAAAAAATATGCCGTGGGATGCAGTTTTGAAGGCACTGCTACCATTGGAAAACATAATCCTCCTGAATTAGGTAAGAGGGCATGGCTTCAATGACTACCCTATTATGTTCCAGTCTTACAAACTTCAAATGTTGACATGAACCCTGGAGGGTCTCGTTGAAATGCAGATTCTGATTCAGTGGGTCTGATTCAGTGGACCCAGGCCATGTACAAAGGATCAGAAGAGACTATTTCTGACTTTTTAATATTTCTAACAATTTCCCAGGTGATGCCCAAGCTGCTGATCTGCAAACCACATATTTAATAACAAGGTTCTAGTAGATAATGTGATAAGATAATTCATTATTAGTGAAATGTTTTAAGATAAACTGCCAACTGTATTTTCCCTATGACAATGGTTATGAAGATTTCCCCTATTAACCCCTTTTACTTAAAGAATAATTGCTTTAATAAACAGCCTTGAAACATTTAACCTTTTAGTTAGTCTGAATTTAATCACTATGCAAAATGTGGCTCATGCAATGATTAAGAAATGATAATGTCCTTGGCAGATGAGGTAAATTGTTTAAGCTACATTTTTTCTCATTAAAAGTTCCTTTTCCTATGACTCAATTCACTTGTGGCTTCTGAGATATATGCTATTGAAGGCATAGTCTGTGAGTAATGTAGAGCGCGGCATCTAGCAGTCCCCCCCCCCCCCACAGAAGCAAAGCTGAAATGTCCATCATGCATGGGAATAAATGGGATTCTCATCTCATGTGAGCATTTCCCAGTAATGAGATAGCTCTTGGGATAATTTAACTGACCAGGAGAGCCAATCCAGACAATCCTTAATCAGAATGACAAATTGAAGCGCCTTAAAAGTAAAAGAAGCTATGTTTTCTAGTGCTTGCCATATTAGATTTTAGCCATGCCCTAGAGTTATAAAATTGCTTCCTCATCAATTCATTCTCCATGGCACTAACATTACTTATTTTGGCTGAGGATTCAAGGGTATACTTTTAAAATGAAATGATAGAACTACAGTCTTTAGACAGCATAAATTCTTCCATGGCAATATTTAGAATCTGTAGGCTTTCATACTCAGTTTGAAAGTTTTCCCACTGATTTTCTCATGCTCATTAATCCTCTTTGTTCTCAGTTTCCTCCCTGCCTTAATCAATTGATATACTGTATAAAGTTGTGGATAACGTAAACTTGCATGAGAAAAATTGTAACTTAAATACATTTAAAATAAGTTCCTATTTAATTTTATAATGAATTAAATGTAAAAAAAATTTCTTTGTGAATTACCATCCTCCAAATATCTGTCAACATATTTTTCAAGTTCTTTCTCACTAATTTAAAGCATAATACATCTGTATTTTCACTTTATGCATAACTCTAAGTATTTCTGTTTTGTTTAATTCAACAGAGGAAAACTAACATCCATGGACGGAAAGTACCTTGAGCTAGCAAGGAAAAAAAGTAGCTATCAAGAACAGAAAGTAGCAGGACTGAAAGTGCAAGTAGAGAGATCTAGAACCCAGGAAAATCTGTGGTTGTAGGAAAGAGACACTCTGTGCCTTTTAATACAGAAATACAACTACTTTTCTCCCACTGGACAAACCCAATCCTGATTGATGATGTCCACAGAGGTCAGACTCCTAATACACAGAGAAGGACAAAGAAGCATGAAGATGGAACTTGTGGGGGCCAAAAACCAGCCCTGGGCACAGTGACAGGTAGTAGCATACAATAAACAGGAGAATTGAGGGAACATTCACTACTGAATGTGGAGATCACACAACTTCTCCCCACAGTCAGCTCCAGAAGGTCAACAGCCAGGCTTTGATACTCCAGGCAGGAGACCGGATGGCTCATCTCTGGAAAATGAAAAAGAAATTAAAAACTAGATTAAATTTTAGAAGATAAATGCAAAAAAAAAAAGGTAAAGCAAAAAGAAATGAAAAACAAGAGAAAATAAAAGTAAGAGGATTAATCCAAGAGTACAACATGAATGATAGTAATAGAGTTCCAGAAAGAGAGGAGAGAAAATGGAGGGAAAAATCATCAAAAAATAAAATTCAGCAAAATTTCCAGGTAAATTTTCAGAATGAAAGAACTCACCAACTATGCAGAAGAATAGATTAAGTCAAGCCCTCACCAAAGAGACATTACCACGGAATTTATAAACACTAGGACAAAGTAAAGATACTATGAGCTTTCAGAAAGGGGGAGAAAACCAGATCATATACAAAGGATCAGAAATGAGACTATGTCTGACTTTTTAACCACAACAAAGAAGCTAGAAGGCAATGGAGTAATACTTTCAAACTTTTGAAGGGATGTGATATTCAACTTATAATTCTACACTCAGCCAAACTACATTTAAATAGTTTTTCAGATATGCAAGAGCTCAAAATTTTATTGCTTAGCATCTCTTTCTCATTTAGCTACTGAAATGTGTTATACCAAAATGGAGAGTGTAAACAAGAATAGAAGAGGAGATAGAATACAGGAGATAGAACTCAGAAGACAATGGTATCCAAGAATGACCCCTATGCACCAGGCTTAAAGAATAACCAGTCCGATTCAGAGATTTTTTTTTCCTAAGAACTTAACAAAAATACATGATATGTTTATATGCTTTAGGGAGAGATGTAGATAATTAGGGAAGGAGGTGAATTGATGATAATTATGTGGAAAACTAAGTGATGCAAGGCAATTATTAGTTTCAGAGAAAAATCTTTTGCAAAACACAGAAAAAAATAATCACAATATATTATGTAGCTCAGTTATAGTGTTTACATAGTTCTACTAATGTAAACATTGAATATTGCACCAACATGCTATAGTTATATTGGGAGGATAGGATAACAGGAAATATGAATATGTGTAAATGGAGAGAAAAGATAACTACTCCATCTTAATTTGTCTTTCTAGGATGTCAGTCAATAATATTCAAACCTGGAAAATCAAGGAGTAAAATCATATCACTTAGGAAAATGAAGGTAAATACTCAAAGATACAGTTAAATGATTATTAAAGTTTTCTGTAATAATTTATAATTAATAAGCAGAAATATATTTTTCTGCATTCAAAGCTTTAATGAAAGTTTTAAATTAAATTGAAAACAAAAATATATTTCAAAATTTTAAAGTTAAATAATATAGTGTGTTTCTGTCAATTCTGAGGTGTGATAGCTTACAAATTACAGCATGTAATTCTTATCTTTCTTTTCATAATTATATGTATATTTTTTCTTTCTTGTTATTTAATTAATTTATTTATCTATTTTTATTTTAAAGATGTGGGGTACAATTCAGGGTTAGGTATACAAATGTTCATTATACAGGTACTCTTGTTGATGAGGTGTGTCCCCTCCTGTCCTGGCAGTTTCCCTCAACTGCCAATCCCACCCCCTCTTCCCTGGTAATTTCCCACTATTGCCAATCCCTTTCTTATAGTACCCTAATTATATTTTAATGTTTAATTTTAATATTTGTTATTATAATTGTTTCATAAACTTTATCAAATCAAATGTTAACTTTAAAGTAAATGGCTCTCACTCTTGTTTACTAAAATATGAATACAGAATCTAGATACATCTTTGAGAATTTCTATAATTTCTAACATATTGATTAATTATAGTACCATATTTAGGTTATTATGACTTAAAATTCCTCTTGAAAGTTAGTATTACCCCTAACAAAATACTAGAGGTTTGAAATAACAGAAACTCCTTGCTGTATAATAGATAAAGATTACAAATCTTATTTTCTAAGTCTGACTTTCTTCATCAAGACTTTGATGAACAGTTTCTAATAACGACATTTTCCCAGGATAACTTGAAGATTATACTTTAAAACTCTTAATTAAGTTCTATTGCTTCAACATGCCAACACTACAGTACATCAACAATGTGATTTATCTCCTCCATTATTTATAATGCCTCTTAAAATCTATGATAGGAAAATTTTCTCTTACTCATTTTACTATTCTCCCATAGGAAAAAAGAAGTGGATATGGCTTCATATTGTTTTTATGAAGTGGATGTAAACTGACAAGTATGCTGACAAATATATTTACCTACAATTTGTTTGCGTAGTAATTTTTAAAGAACCTATGTTCACGACTACTTAGGTTATGCAAAAGTGAATAAGAGAACCAAAGTGAAAAAACACTATCACTTCGAATCAAAAGGTAAAAAATAAAAATGTTAGGTTCCTTGATTAACCTTTTTATGTATTAGTTTATATAATCCTAAAAACAAGACTGTAAAATAAACACTATTACCAATATAACCTATTCTACAGATAATCAAACTGAGGCATGGCAAAGTAAAGACATTTACCCTGCTAGAAAGTTGTAGCTCCATAATGTAAACCCTAAAATCTTTCAACAGAATCTATCCTTTTAGTCAGTACTCTCAGACATTTCATATTTAACTTTTAGCTAATGATGGTATTAAAACAGATTCTATTTGTTTACTCAAATTGTAAGAACAGTTGCTCTTTCCCTTCATTAATTTTCAACTTCAATGCCATTATGCATTTTCTCCAATGTTTGTGATCCAGTCCCAGTGCAGTTTTATTTATTTAAAAAGGAAATTTTGTTTAAAAACCATCAAATTTTTTAAATGCTGTCAATCATAAAATCCTACCAAAATAGTAATTTCTGGTTTCCTCTAAATACACTTCCTTTAGTTGACTCATCACTTGGAATTCTGGATGTTTGAGTTATTTGGGGCATAAGGTGATTCTCTGGCCATCTTATCCACACAATACCCACACCCCTCCTCTGTTATTGTCTATCTTCTTACCAGGCTTTATTTTTCTCCACAATACTTATCATCATCCGATATTATATTATATATTATATCTACTTTCTTATATCTTGTTTGCCTCTAATATTAATTCCTTAAGGGCAAGGACTTTGTCTTGTTTTGCATTATAAACCTTGTAGCTAAAACAGTGCCCGGCACACAATACACACTCAGTTAATACTTGTTGAATGAATGTATAGATGAATTAATGAGTTGTTTTGGACTTGTAAAGAATTATTATCATATATACTAAGGAGATAGAGACTCTAAGCATTAGATCATTATATTACATAAAATGCATTATATATGTTGTACAGTTAAATTTCTAGTGATCTATAATATCTAAAGTCTTTATAATTGGTTTTTAAAAGTATTATTGGGTTGAGTTCATTTGTAATTTTGTCTCACTTTGATGTAATGATGTCCTAAGCAATGCATTTCTCCTAAAACTTGTTCTAGAGTGGTAGAAGTTATTTTTTATAAAACTCACTGACAAGATTATCTAAATGAGAGCTACAATTGTTCAATGAGTATTTTCTTTATTTCTGTTTTCTTTATTTCTATTTCACTTTACCTCTTTTAAAAACAGGGAGAGGCATGCAGACCGAGAACTCTTCAAAAGACATTGTTCCTTCCTGCATATAATTTACAACCTTTTCATTATATTCCCAATATTTTTATCATTCATGTGCTATGCTCTAAGCATTTTGGTGAGAGGCACTTCATGAATAAAATGTATCAGTGTCTGTAAAATTTGTAAGAAGAATACCTCAGGCATACTTGAAATAGAGCACATTTTTGACACTTCACACTTAAAATAATTCACACTCCAGAGGCCTTTTTTCATCTTGCATATCAGCAAGAGGGAAACCTCCATAGAAAGGATGGGTAAATTCTCAAGCCTATGTGCCATGTTTCTAAAAGGAGTGGGCTAGAGCTGCGCCCTCTCCACACATAACAGTTTTGAAAGTTCAAATCAACTAATGACCCCTCAAGCAAAAACTTTTTGCCCTTTGGTGGTGACGTGACACTACCTAAGAATTCTCACACTTAATAAGTTGGAACATATATCCCCCAGTTACGTTGCTATGAGCAATGAGAATAGTCTGACTTAAGTTATTCCCAGTATTTGGTCATCTGCTAAAGGATAATAATACAGATTTGCAAAATAGACTATCAGTGCACAAAATGTGTTTTCAATATGAAAAAGCATAGCATTATATCATCTAGCTTAAATTGAACATTAATTGAAGTCTAGGAGTATTTCTTAAATATCTCCACTATCCCTATTCATGTTTTCTGGTATGTTGATTTACAAGTAGAAGCTGATCTCCAAAGCAACACAAATACTATACCACATATTGAAGTATTAATATAGCTGTTCTTGCTGAAGACATTCATAACATCCTCCCTCGTTGCAGAAACCATCATCTTCAGTTGTTTTTCATCGTTTGAATATTCACTCTAGCACTCTAATCTGCTGAGTCTTTTCTTTCATTCATTTAAAAAAATATTGTGTACTCTATGCCAGGCAGTGGGAATACAGTAATTAATAATAATTTTTAAAAATAATCTCTAAGCTCAAGGGAGTTTACAATCCAGTTGCAAAACAGAGTAGTTACCAGACAATTATAATGCAGAGTGGTAATGTCACAAAACAGCAAAAAATTTGCAACAGTGGAGGCTCCCACCCCAGACTTTGGGGTTCAGGAAAGGCTCCTGTAGCATTCAAATTGAATTTGGAAGAATTAGCCAAGTCATCCAGGGAAAGGATTTGGGGAAAGGGAGTTCTAGACAGGGATTAGTATATACATAAGCTCAGAAGCATTAAAAAAATAGAAAATTTGGGGAACTTCCAGTAGCTTAGAGTATCAGGGCAAAGCAAGAGAGAGAAGAGGATAAAGGTTTGAGTACATTTATCACGCTGGGGAGTTTAAAATTCATTTGGAGACGAATGGAGATTCTTGAACCACTTTCCACAGAGGGACATGTGATCAGTGTGACTGCCTTATAAATAACTGATGAAAGGGGTAAAAATCAGAGGCAGAGGAAAAAGTGTGGAGGCCTTTGCAGGCATGAACTGATGCTGGGTTCAACTAGATTGGTGGCAGCAAAGCACAAGACAAGTCGACAGTTTTATTTCACAGCTATTCCAGATGCAAAAGCAAGAGTTTTTTGTGGTATTTAGAGGTTGGCTGAATGTGAGTAGTAACAGAGAGGAAAAAATAAAGAACGACCCTCAGGTTTCTTCACAGAAACTTTCATGTTCAAGCCGAGTTGCCCAGAAGGCAATTGGATACATACGTCTGCAATTCAGGAGAAAGGACTGGTTTGACCATAGGTCTACTCTGATTTTCATCCTACCTCTCTGACATCTGCTTCTCTGAACTTATTTTATTTGACACACAGACATAGATTATATGCCCCATGGTTCCATCCTCATACATATTCTCTTTCACTCTACATACTTTTTCCCAGTGATTTCATATATGCATTCAGTTTTAACTACCAGCAATACCTGAGTTCCTAAAAAATACATCATATTTGAGGAAAGATGATCCTGGAAAACACCAAAAGAGGGACAAAAAAGTGAGATAGGGAAGGGAAAGTATCCAATAAAAAGTGAATTTCCAAGCAACGTACCACTGGTAGTAACTGGAGGTAAAACCCATTAGGGAATTCTGGGAAACTATGCAGAAAACATGCCTCAGGGTTACCTAGCTTGAGAGTGAGAGAGCTCAGATATTAATACACCCAATTTTCATCAGTCCTTGGTCAGAGGCTGTTGATCTGGCTCCTCTAGTCTGCTAGGGAGATGGGTAGAGCAGGCTGTGGGTACTAGGAAAAAGGCTTAGTCATAAAAATACAAGTAGAAATCTGCATAATACAGATAAAGCTATGGGCAGGATACCTACAGAATCTGCTGAGACATATGTGCATGACTCCTATTTCTATAGCTTTAGTAAAAGGACGACATCAAAAAGTCAACTTCCATTGTGAGACCATAAAGTGACATCTAAAATGAGTTGTTGACTAAAGGGACCAAGGAAAGAGAAGTGAGAGCTGAGATATGGGACCAAACAAACATAAGAGAACTGAAGAGGTAAAAGTAAGGATTAAACATTCAGAGTACAGTAAGTGGCAAGATATGCAAGGTGAGTTCTGAGGACCAGTATCATCAGCATC